>NW_006203837.1:0-14121 GCF_000334495.1 Tupaia belangeri chinensis | reverse complement strand
AGGAAATCTTTCTAAAGCTCAGGAGTTGATGACTCAGTCTCTTTATTGCCAGCTTCATGTCTTTATTCCTCAATGTGTAAATGGCAGGATTCAGGATAGGTGTGATAAGAAAGTCCAAAATGGCAAAACATTTATCCAGTGATGCTGTGGGAAATGGCCACATATAAACAAAGATGCACGGTCCAAAGAACAAAACCACCACAGTGATGTGAGCTGAAAGAGTAGAAAGGGCCTTGGACAGCCCACCTGAAGAGCGCTTCCATACAGTAACCAGGATGAAGATATAGGAGGCAACCAATAAGAGGAAAGTGCCGGTGGAAAGAAACCCACTGTTGGCAGTAACCATAAACTCCAGTCTGTAGGTGTCTGTGCAAGCTAGTTTGATAAACCAAGGAAGATCACAGTAAAAGCTATCTATCTCATTAGGACCACAAAAGGGCAAATGAACTACAAAAGCTAACTGGGCCACTGAGTGAATGAGGCCAATAATCCAAGCACCAGACGAAAGCAAAATGCACATCCGTGGACTCATGATGGTCAGGTAGTGAAGGGGCTTGCATATGGCCACGTATCGGTCCAGGGCCATGGTTATGAGTAGCACCATCTCGGATCCACCCAGAACATGAAGGACAAATATCTGTATGACACAGCCATAGAATGATATGGTATTGTACCCCGAGTATAGGCTATAAATCATCTTAGGAATTGTTAAAGTAGAAATGCACAAATCAATTAATGAAAGATTGGCCAAAAGGAAGTACATGGGAGAATGCAAATGAGGATCAGAGGTCACTGTAAACACAATGAAGAAATTCCCTAGAACAATTGTTACATAAAACACTGTGGAGAAGGCAAAGAGAAAATACTGCACTGGTCTGTACGTAGAAAAGCCAAGCAATACAAATTCGGACACTACAGAGTAATTTGCTTCGTACATGGATTTTTGTCTGGTGTTTTCTAAAAGACCAGAAATAAAACAATAAGAAAGAATTTACTAGAAATAATTATTAAAATAAACAAACAAATCATTTTTAAAGCTGGTATTCTATTTTATTTTGCTTATTTTTTTAGAGAGATGTTTGTTATATGGTATGTGTGCTCGCCAGAAAGACAAACAGAGAAAAAGAAATCACCCCACAGGGGAGATGGCCATTCCACAATCCCTTATTCATTCTCTTCTTGGGATTTTTGGCATGCATGCACATGTACCCAACATGGTTTAAGCCATCAGGTCCAGGACTCGAACCATGGTGGATTACGTAGGAGTCCAATGATAAAACCATTACACTATCTGCTGGTTCCCTAAAGCTGGCATTTTAAAAAAGAAATGTTTATTAATAGCCTTGAGATGTTTAGCAAATTTTATACATTTACTTATCCATTTAATAATTATCATGATGAATATCTACTATGTGCCAGGTATTATACCAAGCTCTGAGATTAAACACTGATTCTGGCTTTGAGAGGTTTACAGGCTACTGGTAGACCTAGACATTAAATTACTATAAATTAATACAAGCATCCGGTCACAGATTTGAAGAAAATGATCAAAGCACTATGAAAACAGCTGACAAAATGGTGCCTGCAAAGACTCTGCTAAATATGGAATTATTACATAAGTGTAAGCAGAGTAGGCAAGATTGGAAAAGCCACATGCAAAGAGCCTGAGACAGGAAGGTAAGGTACAAGAGGATGAATTATTGAAATGAGGCTAGAGTCACTTGCTAGAACTGATAGAATCTAGTATCCCTAAGAGCATCAGTTTTTATCATAAGAATAGTAGGAAACCACTGAGAATGTTAATCAGTAACTTGTTCATATTTCTATTTTCACATGATCACAAAACCTCAATGAAAAGATTGTATATAAAAGGCTAGGATGAGCTGAATTGATCCATCAAGAGACTATTGAATAAATTTAACTGATCAGTGAGGAAATGGTGAATTATTCAACCAATGATGTTTATAAAACCAATAAAACTTGAAAAAATATAGAGCTTTTCCTCTCAATATAAATTCCATGAAGTTCTAAATAGATACTGAAATAGTAAAAAAAAAAAAAAGAAAAAGAAAGAAAGAAAGAAAGAAACAAAGTAGGAGTATTTAGACATTCTAAGCATATCCCACAACATCATGCTACTTTTGACTAAAATAAATTGTTATTTTTTGAGATAACATATATTATTTATTTTGGTATAATATGAAGTACATAGTTTGCTTTTAATAAACTTATTTTTAAACTATGAAAGAAGAATCTTGCGATGCAGTCTGTAGATTCAGAATGTAGTGATGCCAGCACCACTCAAGTAGACATTAAAAAATTGAAATAAAGTTTTACAGGTATAAGATCGACTGTTTTCTCTTTAAAAACAGTCACTGAACATAAAATGCTTTCGGTAAGAGATTCATTACCACTTTAAAACCTCTTTCAGTCAGGGACATAGAAACATGTCATTGCGTGATTTCATCCCTGTGCAAACATCACGGAGTAAACTTACACTCACCTAAACAGTGTATCCCACTACTCATCTGGGCTATACGGTACACACTCAAGGGCCATGGGAATACATGCAGTATCTCCTCGAACAAACATCATTATTCAGTTCATGACTGCGTTCGACAGCAGTCTATTGTTAATTTTTTTAAGCATACCTGTTAATTAGTTGATTGATACTACTGTAGAAATGAAGGAAATCAAAGGCAAAAGAAGAAGCAAGGATAGAGCAGGAGAGGAAAGAAACAGGAGAGAAGAATAGAAACAAGTAAGAAAGAGTATCATAAAATCTAAAAGGGAAGCAGTAAAAAGAGCACACCTATGAGTATTTCCTAAGTCTTCCCTTGCCTGCTTACTACTCGAAATCCCTGTGTCTTCTGGCCTCAGAACATCTCAGCATGGCAACCGACTTCTTGGGATCTGAAATTCCCAGGATCCCCAGCCTCTTATCTGGCCTCTCAACCTCACAAACTTCTTGGGAGCTGATATTCCCACGGTCCCCGGCCTCTTATCTGGCCTCTCTACCTCACAAACTTGATGAACTCCACAAACACTCCCTGTTCTTTCATGATTGCTCAAGTTTTCCCATGCTATTTATTTACGTATTTTGCATTAAATGGGTCTCCAACCACCTTCTTCACTTTGCTAATTACTTGTCGCTCTAAAAATTTCAACTCACCACTCAATCAGCAAAGATATCTCTCTCGCTCTATCTCTCTCTTGCTTTCTCTCTCTCTCTCTCCGTCTTCCTCTCTAATCTGGATAAATATTTCTCCTCGCTACTCACACGTCATTCTTGCAAACTTCTTATATTGCCTACTTTAAAATATAACCTACAAATGATTACTCTCACTGTCTCCCTTGCTAGATCAATGAGCTTCTTGGGAGCAGGGACTAAATCTTACTCATAAATCTTAGTCCAAAGTAATAATGTGGTTTTGAGAGAAAGGCAGGTGTTTTGATGGATGTAGGCATGCATACACATTTAAATAGGTGGATAATTGATGATAATGGTTTCTTGGTAAAAAAAAAAAAAATTGACTCCTACATCTTAACCTTATTGAAAACTGATGCCAGTAGAATTATTAAAAAACAATTGTTATTCTAGAAATTATCACACATATATGGAGAATCTGAGGCAATTCACTCTAAAACCCATTCCAAGGTTTGCCTGTCTCTACTAAAATATAATATTCTATACCCAGAAATGTCCTGGTAAATCAAGACACAATCTAAATTTATGGAACAATAAAAATTCTAACTTCCCTTTGGAAAGACTGGCTTCAGACTAGATATTCAATAAGTGGTTGTTGAATTGAAAAATAAAAATAAAGATGAGTTTCAATGTATAGCATAAGTACTATGCAGTACCCATGTAAGAAAAATTATTGGTAAACTTAGTAGACAATTGATTAATTGTACCATCCTCACTTAACTATCCCCACCCCAAAAAAATGCCAGAAAGCAGTATTTTCCCAATTACAGAATCTTTCAGGAAATTTGCCCCTGAATGTGATGTCATTAGGAATTTTCAAAACCATTCCTGTTCTAACCCAATCTAACCACAGCTTTTGGTGACCACTTGATAATTTATAATCTGAGTCCTCTGCCCATTTTTCATGGAAATCCCACCTTTAATTTTCCAACGCCTTAAAGGGAAAAAATTATTAGAAGTATTGTAAAGAAAGTAAATGTTGGCTGACTCATTGCAGCAGCAGTAACCTGCTATTAAAGCAAAGCTGAATCCACATGGAAGACCATTGGTTTGGTTCCCCAATCTTACACACTCTGGGCAATGTCTCCTGGCTAAAAAGTCTGGGGGAAGGAGTAATCATGACATAAGACTCTGCTGAATGTACCTGTCTTTGCCTTACTCTCTGTCTCCCGCTCTCATGAAAAAAATAGATAAATAAACTTTTTTAAAAAAAAAGTAAGTGGAAAGCAAACTACGTCTAATAAATATAACAGTGAAATAATATCAAGAAATATCAAACTCTAACATTTTAATGTGTATATATATAAACTAAATATCATTTAGATCAATACTAGTGAAAAATGAATAGCTATTGACAAATACATTAAACATCACTTAAAATTCCATTGGGAGCATACTCATGAAATCTAATTTACCTATGGGTTCTAGATTTTTCAGCACCATTAGTTGAAGACACTATTCTTTCCTCCATTGAACAGTCTTGACACCTTTGTCATGAATCTATTGCACACATATATAGGATTATTTATTGAGTCTTAATTCTATATAGTTGACATGTCTACCCTGATACCAGTACCATATGACTGAAGTTGTGTAATAAGTGTTAAAATTAGGCAGGATTTCTCCAACTTTATTCTTTTTCTGTTTTGTTTTATTCTAAGATAAACTTGCATATAATAAAATACTTTTTTAAGTATTTAACCCAGGGACCATCTGATGATGTAATGGTTATGTCACTGGACTCCCTCAGGGCTGATTGTAGTTCTAATCCTGGACCTGATGGCTTGAAACATATGCCAGGTGCATGTGCGTGTGTCCCCAAAATCCCAAGAGGAGAATGGAGGAGAAGGGATTGCAACTTGGCCATCTCCCCTGAGGAGGTTTCTCCCCTTCTGTCTCTTTGGCATGTATATGTGTTCTTTAACAAAAATCTCTCTTAAAAAAAAATACATATGTATATTGCCCAGACTAAGCGGCACTAACCTTAGTGTACTGGACTGATCCAGTCCCTAGCCTATCCAATCAACCAGAAACACATTGCCAAAGATCTTGACAATATAGAAGGATGCAGGAAGATCATGACATGACCAAATGCTCACTCTTCCTCCTTTCCTCATGTGTGCACATGCCATTCTGGATTTTATATATATACATATATACATGTATGTATTTATATAGATTACATAAGCAAAATAATATAAAAATAAATTATAATGCATAAGTAAATTATAAACAATATATAATTATATTATATGTGTATAAAATTTGTTACACAAAATAATAGGCCCAGTGGGAGTAGTATATCCTGATAAGACACTATGCTCTAATACCAGCTAATCAAATTCAATAAGCTTCATAGTACTTTCAGCAATCAGTTCTGCTCCTGTCAATACTTTAATCCTATGGATTTTGTAGCCTTTACTTGCATATTAACTTCCACAATTTGTTATTTTATTTATTAATATTAATTTATAAATTAAATAGAGCATTCTTTAAGGTAAATAATTTGTAATATATATATAAAGGATTAGCAGTTCTTCCAACATACACAGGACTTTACATACACCATCGCCTACCACTCTAGCAACCTGGGATTGCCCTGCCTACTGCCCGCTGGGATACTTAACCCTGGGCAGGCCTCCTTGGGAGAGTGCATGTTCTGGGCCTAGGAGCTATTGGGACTTCTGGTATACCAACTCACACACTATGACCCTCTTCACTAAGTTATATCTCCTTACCTTGCTACCACCTAGCACCTGAAGTTACCCCTACCTGCTCTGACCTGGGAGACAGTAGCCCTCTACCAATACTACATAATCTATTCCAATAAATAGAAAAAAGTGAATATTGCACCAAATGATAAGAAACTAGCACAGATCTCAAGGAAAACTGGAAAACAAGGTACTAACTATTCCCTATGTGAGAGTGGAAGTCCCTCACCAAGTGGATAGCACAGAGAAATACTCAGAAAAGTCAGAAAAAGAATTTCAAATATTAACAGTGAAAAAAAACAACAATGAAATGCGTAAGAAAACAATCAGTTCCAAGAACCAGCAGTTAGCGTAATGACTATGTCGCTGGATTCCCACGTAGTCGACCATGGTTTGCATCCCGGGCCCAGTGGCTTAGAACTCACACCGGGCGCATGTGCGTGCGTGCCCAAGATCCCAAGAGGAGAATGGAGGAGAAGGGATTGCGGCATGACCATCCCCTCTGGGGTTCTCGCTTTCTGTCTCTCTGTCTCTCTCTGTCTGTCTGGCGAGAGCACGCACCCTATAGTGAAAAACCTCTCAAAAAAAAAAAAAAAAAGAAAACAATCAGTTCCAGGAAATAAGAAAATCATTTCAGAACCTGAAAGAGGAATTCCATAAATAAAAAGATACTCTAAAAAAGAATCAAACAGAACTTCTAGAAAAGAAGAATACTATACAAGAAATTAAAGTCTCCCTAGAAATCATTAACAGCAGATTGGACCATGCAGAAGAAAGAATTTCTGACAAAGAAGACAAAGTCTCCATAGCCCAAATCACCAAAAATAAAGGAAAAAATTGCCTAAAAAAAAATGAGAGCACCATACAGGAAATACTAGATACCATGAAATTTCCAAATATCTGTATAATAGTTATTCCAAAAGGGTAAATAATCTGCTAAAGGCATGGAAAACCGCTTTCATGAAATACTATCTGAAAGTTTTCCAGATACAGAGAAACATGGAAAAATTCAGACCCAAGAAATAAAAAGGACCCCAAATAAGAGTCAACATAAAAGATCCTCTCCCCCTGGGGCCAGCCGGTAGTGTGGTGGTAAAGGGCACTGGACTCCCACATGGCTGTCCACGGTTTGGGTCCTGGACCTGGCAGCTTGCCTTCTCACTTTCTCTCTCTCTCTCTGGCTCTGTCCCTATCTTGTCAAATTAAAATAAATAAAAAGAATAAAGTTAAATAAGGTAATTATTTTTTTAAAAAAATTCCTCTCCCCAGCACATCATAGCAAGATCGGTAAAAATTAAACACAAAGATAATATTCTAAAAATGGCAAGGGAGAAATGTCAAGTTACTTATAAAAGTTATCCCATTAGGCTACATCAGACCTCTCAACTGAAACAATGCAGGCAAGGAAATAATGGAAAGATGTATTCAAAACATTAAAAGAAAAACAATGTCAACCAAGAATACTATATCCAGCAAGATTATCCTTCAAATGGAAAGAACAAATAAAAGTATTATCAGATAAACAAAAATTTAAAGAATTCACCAATAATAGACAAGTTCTACAGGAAGTACTGAGAGTTGTATTGCATCAGGATAACTAAAGAGAGACAAATAGGAACAGGAAAACAACACAAAACTGAGAAAATGACTAATAAATTGACAGGGATAAATCCACATATATCAGTAATAACGTAGAATGTTGATGGATTAAGTTCTCCTATTAAAAGACACAGACTTGCTGAATGCATAAAAAAACAGTAGTCATCTATATGCTGCTTACAAGAAACACACCTCACTGATAAGCACATACATAGAATGAAAGTGAAGGACTGAAAAAAGATATTATATGCAAATGGAAACCAGAAAAGGGCTGGAGAAGCGATTTCAGTACCAGACAAAATAAACCTTAAGATGAAAAATTTAAGAAGAGACAAAGAAGGACATTGTATTGTACTAAGAGAACTTTTTCTCTAAGAAAATGTAACACTTAAAAATATCTATGCACCCAACACTGGAGTACCTAAATACATCAAAGAGATATTGTTAGATCTCAGTGCAGAGATAGACTTACACAATAATTGTGGGGGATCTGAACACCCTACTGACTCCTCTGGAGAGATCAGCTAGACAAAAAGTAAAGAAAGAGATATAAGATCTATATATCATAACTCTCTATTCAATCCTCACAGAAGTAGCAGTTCTGAGCTGGTGTTTTGTTATAGCCACAGTTGGCATCAGTGACTGACTCATCTTCCAGTACTGGTCATCCACTCCCATTCACACAAGCCACGTGGCTTTTGCAAGGACTTGAAATAGCAGATTAGTTCTGAAATAAAGTAATCTTTTCCTTTTAAAAAATGTGAAATAAAAATGAAATTTAAGTCATGTTTAACTTTCATCATTAGAAACTTTTAATTATATTCATCAGATCTCTTATCAAGTGATTCTCTTAACTCAGAAACTACGAGGTCCAAAAGGAACATGATAAAGGTATCCTGAATGTTTTCTGCCTCAGAGGTTACTCTCTGAAGTAAATACATGCGTCATACTCTCAGTGACTGTGATCAGTGCAGAAAATTATTTGTTTTATTGCAATATGATTTATTACATAATCTAGTTAGAATATGGATAATGCTTATCCATGGGGGAAAAAATATTGTCAGATACAATGTGTGTCTGCTAATATATAATCTATATGCTATATATTTCTTAGCTAGTTCTCTGTGTTTTTTCCTCTATCATACTTAAGACAATTTCACAATGTTTTAGTATCATTTGCCATGCACACTAATTGAGATGGTTCAAAGTGCAGCACATTCTCCAGAAATGTCCAGGACTTCTTTTTCCAGCTATGTTTTGAGATTTGTGGACTCCATAGAGCATCAAAATGAATGCCTTACCTGTAACTCACAACTCACTAGATTTTCTGGTCAAGGGAGGGCTGTTCTTACAGCCCACTGTCATCAGATTTGAGTTTTCCAGGATTAAGGACATGAGCATATATTCAGAAGAGGAATGGTGAGTTCAGAAAAATATTTAAGCCTAAAGAAGTATGCTTTTTAGGGACCAGAAGATGGTGTAATGGCTATTTCGCTGGACTCCTATGTAGTTGACTGTGATTCGAGTCCTGGATCTGGTGGCACATGCTAGGTGCATGTGCATGCGTGCGCAAGACCCAGAGGAGAAAGGAAGAGAAGGGATTTCAGCATGGCCATCCCCCCCGGGGGATGATTTCTCACTTTCTGTCTCTCTGTCTCTTTCTGGTGAGCTATAACAAAAACCTCTCCCCAAAAAAGTATGCTTTTTACAATAAGTCATTTAAAGTTATTTTCTGTATAAATCATGAGGAAATGGACAGACTCAGAGGCTTAAAACTCACACTGGGCACATGTCCATGTGTGTCCAAAATCCTGACCGGAGAATGGAGAAGGAACTGTGCCATGGTCATGCCCCCTGGAGGGGTGGCTTTTTGCTTTCTTTCTCTGTCTTTCTTCATGTCTCCAGCTTGTACACACACCCTCTCAGTAAAAATCTCTCAAAAAAAAAAATACTATATTTCTACTTCATTGTGTCTTCTATTTTCATCCTTCCATGTTATACAGTCTATCGTGTACTTTCACTTTGTTGACTAAATTTATTCTCAAGAATTTTTTTCTTTTTTGATGCTACTTTAATAGGGATTTTTTCTTTATTTGTTTTTAGATAGATCATTGTCACTTCATAGAAATCCAACTGATTTTTGTAGATTGATTTTGTATCCAGAAACCGGGAATAAAACAAGAAGAAATATTTTTTATGTTGGTCTGAGCAAGTTTCTTCTTTTTCGGTTTTTTTGTTTTGTTACAAATATGTAACACCAAAACACAAGCAGCAAAAGCATAAATAAATAAGCAGTACTATATCAAACTATAAAGCTTCTGCTCAGTGGGACCAGCAGTTGGCTTAATGGCTATGTCACTGAACTCCCATGTAGTTGACTGCGGTTGGAGTCCCGGACTCGCTGGCTTAAACTCATGCTGGGGTTGTGTGCATGCATTGCATGCCCAAGCCCAAGATCCCAAGAGAATAATGGAGAAGAACATATTGCAGCATGACCATCCCTCATTGAGGGTAACTTCTCGCTTTCTCTCTGTCTCTCTCTCTTTCTGGTGAATGCAAGCGCCCTATAGAAAAAACCTCACTCCACCCCACCACCAAAAAAAAAAGCTTCTGCCTGGCAAAGACAACAATCAACAAAATGAAAGGCAATTTATGAAATGCACAAAATATTTGCATATCATTTATCTAATAAGGAGTTAATATCAAAGTAATCTAAGGAATTCACAAAACTAAACAGCACACACACACACACACACACACACAAAGAAACACATACATAACTCAAATTTTGAAAGGCAAAAGACCCAAATAGACATTTTTTTAAAAGAAGAAATAAAGCCAAAATAATGTGAAATTGTGCTCAACATGAAATCATCAGAGAAATGCAAATCAAAACCACAATGAAAAATTACTGCACAGCAGAGAGGATGGCTATTATAAAAAGGACAAGAGATAAAACACCAGTCATTGAAACCACAGAAAGTGAAATTGTGGAAGAAACGGGGACCCTTGTGTTTAGTGAATGGGAATGTAAATTGGTACAGCCACTAAAGGAAAAAGCATGAAGTTGTTCAAAAACTATCATGCAACCCAGAAATTCCTCTTCTTAGTATATACTCAAAGGAAATAAAATCAGCAAAGCACAAGACATCTGCATTCTCATGTTCATAACAGTATTATTTACAATAGCTAAGATATAAAACAACCTGAATACTCCTCGATAAATGAATGTGTAATGAAATTGTGGTGCTTATGCAAAGGAGCATGAAAAAGTTTGTGGAAAAGTAATATTAAAGTATTTATTTTGGCACAAGAATATTTTGAAATTGGTTCAATTTCTAGGAGCTTTAATAGATAGGGTCTTAAAAATAAGAAAATTCTATCATTTGCCACAGCTTATATGAATCTTGAGGGAATTATGCTAAGTTAAATAAGTCAAAAAAAGAATACTGCATCTTACTTATATGTGGAATCTAAAATGAAATAAACTGAACTCACAGAAACTGAAAGAAGATGGTAGTTATGATGGAGGATGGGAGGTATTGGTCCAAGAGTACAAACTTTTAGGTGTCAATGAGTAAGTTAAGGGGATCTAATGTACAGTATGGTGAGCTGATGCATGTGAAATTTAATTTAATTTTAGTAATTATTTTATAAAATATATGCATATCAAGCCATCACGCTATCTACCTTAAAATCATCCCTGATGGTGAATTATCAGATCAACATCCATTTAATGTTTAAAGCATACTCATTGACTGGCTTATAGACATTAAGCCACAATTTCAAAAATTGTGATATAAACAACATATATTAATTTCCCTGTCCTACACAAACTGGAGAGGGCTTAAGTCAGTTGGAATTCAGACAAACAGAAGTGCATGTGGAACTACAGGCCTAATCTATGAAACATCCCATCTCTGAGGCTTTCCCTCCTATCCCTCTTCCTACCATGTTCCGGTTCTTCCTTATTACCCTTCCCATCCACTTTGTTTATTTATCTCGTCTACTCTATCCTTTCCTCCTCCAGGTTTTAAATCCTTCTCTCTCATGCACTTTTTAACTTTAAGACAAGATATAAATTTAATTATTCATATACTGAGTTTGAATATAAGGAAAATTGGGGCCAGCAGGTGGCATAGAGGTTAAAGCTCTGGACTTCCGCATGCCCAACTGCAGTTTGAGTCCTGGACATGGTGGTTTGGAAATCATGCTGGACACATGTGTGTGCAAGTAGTAAATCCAAAAAAGATTGTAAAAGAATAAGTTGCAGCAGGACCATCCAACGGGGAGAGGGAGGTGATTTCTCACTTTCTCTCTGTCTGTCTATCTCCAACCAGTGCATGCACTCTATGGTAAAACCTTTCAAAAAAAATGGAGAGAGAGTGAGAAGTATATATTTCATAGTTTCTTCAGAAATTTCAGTGTATTATTTCTAAGTAAATTAATTTAACTGTAAGTGTTATGATATCTGGCCATAATTTCAGCATATTCTAAGGCAATTATCTCTGCTTTTTCATCAACTTCCTATAAAAACTTCCTAGGGCTATATTGGGATTTCAAATAATTTGTTAAATAGAAACTTAATGTTTAAATTCAATACAGCTTAATAATAAATCATTTATTTTAAATATTATGAAATGGTGAGTTAAGAAAAATATTAAGCCTAAAGAAGAATGTTTATTACAATGAGTAATTCAAATCTCTTTCATGTATATGTTATAAGAAAATGAAAAATGAACTTACAAAATTATTCAATATGAATTTATGTGTCTACTTTGATCCAAAGAAATACAGTGGGAGCTAATTTATTTTTTGAGAGATTTTTGCTATAGGATGCACCAGACAGACACAAAGAAAGAAAGAAATCACACCTCGGGGGATGGCCATTCTGCAATACCTTCTCCCCCATTGTCCTCTGATGATTTGGGGCATGCACACACACGTGCCTTGCATGAGTTTTAAGCCACCGAGTCCAGTACTCGAACTGCAATTGACTCTGTGGAAGTCCAGCGATTTAACTGCTATGTCATCTGCTGTCCCAGTGGAAAATAATTTATCTCTTTATGAGAAAGGAAGTCCTCCAAACCATAAATAAAGGGAAATACAAATATCTACCCGTGGTTCTGCAACTAGAGAATTATAATCAGGATTCCATAAACATTGCAAGGTCATCAATAGACTAAAAAAAAAAAAAAAAGCTGCACACACACATAAATGCAAGCTGCATACTAGAAAATCTTAAGGTACATAAAAATAATCCACAAATGAGAAATCAGATATGTAATCCAAAAGTTATTATTAATTTTGGATAACATTTTCTAAGAAGTTCTGACCTCCTATATTTGTTTCTTTATTTAAACTTTATTTCTCCCATGAGAGAGAAGTATTTCTCAACAGGGTCTTCATGCCATAATCCATCCTCAAGACTCAGCCCTGATCACAGGAATTCACATTCATATACATTTCGGCCCAATGTGCACAGAAAGGCCTAAGGTTGTGAATCTAGGACATCACAGACTGCTGCAACATCGTCTGGCTTTCCTCCTATGCCAAGAACAATTATGTCAGATAATCCTGAAGTTATAGTGAGGTAAGTATTTGTGTTAGTAGAATTGTTTGAAATGCACTCAGGAACTTGTTCTCTTGTGAGTTATTAAGGAAATCTTTCTAAAGCTCAGGAGTTGATGACTCAGTCTCTTTATTGCCAGCTTCATGTCTTTATTCCTCAATGTGTAAATGGCAGGATTCAGGATAGGTGTGATAAGAAAGTCCAAAATGGCAAAACATTTATCCAGTGATGCTGTGGGAAATGGCCACATATAAACAAAGATGCACGGTCCAAAGAACAAAACCACCACAGTGATGTGAGCTGAAAGAGTAGAAAGGGCCTTGGACAGCCCACCTGAAGAGCGCTTCCATACAGTAACCAGGATGAAGATATAGGAGGCAACCAATAAGAGGAAGGTGCCAGTGGAAATGAACCCACTGTTGGCAGTAACCATAAACTCCAGTCTGTAGGTGTCTGTGCAGGCTAGTTTGATAAACCAAGGAAGATCACAGTAAAAGCTATCTATCTCATTAGGACCACAAAAGGGCAAATGAACCACAAAAGCTAACTGGGCCACGGAGTGAATGAGGCCAATAACCCAAGCACCTGATGAAAGCAAAATGCACATCCGTGGACTCATGATGGTCAGGTAGTGAAGGGGCTTGCATATGGCCACGTATCGGTCCAGGGCCATGGCTATGAGCAGCAGCATCTCAGATCCACCCAGAACATGAAGGACGAATATCTGTATGACACAGCCCTGGAAGGATATGGTATTGTGCCCAGAGGACAGGTCAGAAATCATCTTAGGAATTGTTAAGGTAGAAAAGCAAAAATCAATAAATGAAAGGTTAGCTAAAAGAAAGTACATGGGAGAATGTAAATGAGGGTCAAAAGTCACTGAAAGCACAATGAGAAGGTTCCCTAGAATAATTGTTACATAAAACATTATGGAGAAGGCAAGGAGAAAATATTGCACTGGTTTGTAGGTAGAAAGTCCCAGGAAGACAAATTCTGACACTGATGAATAATTGGTTTTGTTCATTGATTTT
>NW_006203836.1:600140-609386 GCF_000334495.1 Tupaia belangeri chinensis | reverse complement strand
TGATCACATGTTAGCCGTGATCCGAGACCACCGGCCTTCCCCAGCCTGCTCCTTATGCCCGTATTATCTGCAAGATTCTGAGCTGCATGGGAGATGGGAGCTCTCCAAGCTTGAGCTCACGCCTCGAGTTGTCTGTAACCCCGGACCTCATCAAGGGAGACCCGCCCCAGGGCAGCGACATCGGGGTGTTGGGTGTGTCCCAGGACCCTCCCTCCACCACACTGCATATTCCAAGGCCAGCTGCTTAGAGGTTTGGGGGTGGACACACAGACACATTCAACTGTCTTATCCTGACAATAAGCCACGTTGAAAAATTAAATTTGCCTGAGAGCAGCATTGTGATTTTACTTAGGTCATAGTTTCACTTGCCTGTAAGTCCTGAGATTCAGAAAGTGACTGCAAGGTTAAGGAAGGAGGGAGAGGCGCACCTTCAGGGCGGTCAGCCGGCAACCAGAGCCGGCCGAGTGGAGAAGGGCAGGGCGTGGCTACCCGAAGGCTCAGAACCCTGGTTCCGAACGTCCCTGTGGCTATGAACTGGAGACTGAAACGCTGATTTTCTGTTTGGCACCCGCGAGGCTTGGCTCGGACAAAACCATTTTCATAAACAGAAAACTAACTTGTTCCGCAGGTCTTCCTGTTCGTGTGCTGTTTTTTCAAGGTGAGTAGTAAAAGATGAATTCTCTCACTTCTGAAGAAGATTTTTCTCAGTATATTTTGACTATCCAGTGTAGAAGTGACCGGAATTAGAATTACTAGCCTATTACTGCTTTCTCCCTCTAAAATTATAGTTGTGCTATAGTGTGCAAATTTTCATTCCTCTTCAACATGGAATTAAAATTGCATAGTTACAAAGAAAAGAACTTCAATTTATAATTTTTGAAATGCAGTCTTGGACTTCACAGTATAATTACCCAGAGTTCATTAAATGCAGGATTATTAGCCCAAGAGCTGAAGTTTCTACTAATAGTAGCTCTTTTATAGGAGTAATTATAAGAGTCGTAAGTACTAAGCGTGAGAGTAACGCTCCGCATTCCAAGGGGCATTGTGTGCGTGCCTCTTCACCAACTCCATGTGAAAAGGAGACAACGTGGGGCGCAGAATGCAGAGTGACGCTCAGGTCCCGTGTGCCGCCTTCATAAGCAAGGCTTCGCGACAAAATGTTCCAAAACTTCTGCGGTGGAGGAGTCGACGGATAGGGTGTATTCATTCATGAGGAAGGTATTTATCAGCAACCGTAAGTGAATATTCCTTAACTGTCTTGAGGAAAGAAGTGGTGCATACAGGATACTTAATATAATAAGAGTTATATAAAAATGCGAAGAGGAAAGGGTTAGGGTGACTTACGTCTAGATGTTAACAGCAGCCGTCTCTGAGTGGTAGACCGATCAGGGCCATTTCCAGCTCTAAAATAACCGCTGTAGTTTCTCCGCTTCCTAGGGCAGGCGCACGTATTTCTTGGAGTCCCGCTACGAATTCTTTTCAACAAGTACAGTTCTTATTGCCAAGATTTCTAGTTCTTTTTTACATAACTGGCTGTCCTTGTTTGCATGATCATAATGTAGACCGATCAGGGCCATTTCCAGCTCTAAAATAACCGCTGTAGTTTCTCCGCTTCCTAGGGCAGGCGCACGTATTTCTTGGAGTCCCGCTACGAATTCTTTTAAACAAGTACAGTTCTTACTGCCAAGATTTCTAGTTCTTTTTACATAACTGGCTGTCCTTGTTTGCAGGATCATAATACCTCTTACGTTTCTCTGGATATTAATTAGATTTATTGTATTTGCTGTCTCCTCTCGACTACCTTCTGCATCCAGTCACCCACTTGTCTAAGGGAGGGATTAAGACACTGCAGAGTGGCACACTGCAGCTTCGGGGTGCCAGTGGGGGGGAGGGGAGGACAGGTGTGCGGCCGAGCTGCCTACCTCTGTGGCTGGCCTTCTGGGCAGAAGGCTTCCCTCCTCTGCAGGTCACCACCGTCACCAAGGGCACTGCCTCCTGCTTGCTCCCACCCAGAGGTGGACAGCCCCACTGCCGTTCCTGGACTGGCACCCACCTTCCGCTTCCACCAACTGCTCTGCCTGCTCTTTGTCCAGCTCTTCCCCCTGGCTTACGCTGTCTCCCTTCCCCTGGGATCGTTCTCCTCTTGTCACCCACCAAGAGTTGTTCTGAGCATAAGCTACAGATTTCACCACTAACACAAAGGAGCAAAGGCAAATTGTCCCTATCATTTCTAAATATTTGGACTGCCTAGGCAGACCACAAATTGTGTTTACTCTGCCAACTTAAAAAGAAAAGGTAAACAAGAATCAGTTTTTAAACGGTACTTTAGAACTACCATTTCGGTAGTTGTAGTTTTGCTAATCGAAGAAATTAAAAGTAAAGAAAAGATGGAAAACGAGTGATGCTGAGGCGTCCATGTCGAGGAAGTGGTAGAAGTCTCTCTACCACCGCCAGCACCCAGCCCTGGGTTTTCATTTCATTTCATTTCTCTTCATTTTATTGCTGGAGGGTGCACGTTCTCACCAGAGAGAAGCAGGAAGAGGAGAGGGGCGAAACGCCGTCTTGGTGGGGTATGGTTACACCCAGTTCTCTTCGTGTCTGTGCCCCGTCTGGCTCTGAGGCACACTTACATGCCCAGGGTACTTTCCAAGCTGCCAGGGCTCTAACCACAGCCAGCTTTGTAGGGTCTAGCTCCCTTCCTGTTAGGATACCTCGCTAGCCCCGTGTTTGGTTTTTCATATTAATCTAGCTATGCAACCTTTTCACCTTCTGATAATTTCCTTTTTTCCTCTTGGTTAATAAATAGATATTCCTCACTTAAAGACTGACAATTTAAACATGATATTATTTTGACAAAACTGTTGTAAAAAAGGCAACATTATAGCCTTAAAAAAGCAAGTAATAATTGAATCAAGTTTAAAAATGTATTATTCTAAGTGTGTCTTCGACTTACTAAGGACTTGAAGCAATAAAAATGATGAGAACTTAGTGTATTTCATCAGGCTTGTTTGTGGACCCTTAGGAAGAATAGTTCATGCAAAGAGACGGTGTGTATTTAAGAGGTCAGTGAACATTCCAGAACAGGCTCTGGAAATGCTGTGACCACCATCCCACCTCAGTCCTCTCAGAAACACACTGAGCAGTCAGGGGTCCAGTCTGTAAATGCTGAGGTAAAGTTAATGTGCTTCCTATGACACTGTACTCTCTTCTTTTTTAAAGTTAAAATTGAAAATCAAATAAAAAATAACAACCAGAAAAAGAAAATGCCAAAACGACTCTCCTCCTGGCTCATGGGTTTTTTTTTCTTTTTTTTTCTTTTTTTTTTTTTTTGGAGAGGTTTTTTTTTTGCTATAGGGCGTGTGCGCTCGCCAGACAGACAGAGAGAGAGACATAGAGACAGAAAGCGAGAAATCACCCCCCAGGGGGTATGGTCACGCCGCAATCCCTTCTCCTCCATTCTCCTCTCGGGATCTTGGGCACGCACGCACATGCGCCCGGCGTGAGTTTTAAGCCACCGGGTCCGGGACACGAACCGTGGTCGACTACGTGGGAGTCCAGCGACATAGCCATTACGCTAACTGCTGATTCCCCTGGCTCATGGTTTTGAAACTTTTGTGTTGGAATTTTATCTTCTTGAGGCTCAAGTTTTATTTACAGTCAACAAATGAGATTTCTGGGTTCTGTAAAAAAGGAAGCCGCGAATTCTTTTGATCATCAAACATATCTTAATAACTGCATTTGGCAACTTAAAGGGAAAGCAGTCAGAATCAAGCAGATTCGGTTTCGTTTTAAGTACACCGAGTTAGGGGTGAAGACAGCAAGGCCTGGCACCGAATACCTTTGGTTTTGCCAACATCTCAAATATTTAGGGGGGCAAAATTAGAGTACTCAAAATTATTTGCTGAATTTCAAACATGATTTATTTCACTAATATGAAAAATACTGGCGTTTTTTTTTCTGGGATGCACTATAGAATAATACACGACAGAATTTTTTTACAGGGGGCAGAGAAGTATTAACAACCGCAATCTATTAGTACCAAGTACTCTTTGGGACTAATTCGAAGACGGTGCTTTTTTGAATTTAGGAACTTAGGTTGGGGGTAGAACATTGGGAGAGACCTTACAGCCTCCCCGCGGCTCTGTCTTGCTCCGCAGAACCAAGCAGGACTGCCTTACCAGAAATTTCTCTACGTCCAAGGAAACGAGCTGCCCAGAGCCTGCTCTGGCTCCACCGCGTTCAAGGAGCTCACAGTCCCAAGAGGGCCCCCAACTCCAATTCGACCGGCTGTGATGGGAATGCTGAGGCCAAGCACCCCAAAATCAAAGACTGTTCTTCCTCTTGGAATGCTTCAATCGCTCATGAATTCTTAGCGTCATAGTCTTTCCTCTGGCTCTGCTGGGGCCTGCCAGAGCGGGCGGGAGGGTGCAGTGGCCGCAGCCCTGATCTGGCCACCAGCCTCTCCCAAGCTTGCTCTGCTTCAGACAGAGACAGGCCTCTCCTGGTTACAACTGGGGCTCCTTAAGCAAGTTCCTTCATCTGTCTGAGCCTTGCTTCCAAATCCGAAAAATGAAGATGAAGTTGTCCTCCCTCCTGAGCCACCACGCAGACTAGAAACTCCTCCTGGGAAGCACTGCACCCGCGGCACCGCGCCCGGCCTCCTGGGGCCGTCTCCCTTCCTCCTCCTGCTCCCTTCTCAGTTTCCCGACCCTCAGCGCAGGCCCCGGGGCTTTGCAGTCACCCTCAGCGCAGGCCCCGGGGCTTTGCAGTCCTAGTCACACCAGCTCCTCCTGAAGAAGGAATCCCAGCAAGCAGGGCTTCGCTCCGCGAAGTTGGGTGCCAGGAGTGACAGCTCTCTGGGCCGGCCGGTCTCACTCGAATCCTCAGCTGAGTGATGGGGACAGGGAGCCTGGCCCTGCTGTCCCACACTGAGCGCACTCAGTGGCGAGGCTGGGACTGACTTCGATTTGTGGACTGATCTCTGTTAGCTTTATAATCACTAGAAAACGCTTTACTGCCACAGCCATAGGACGGACGTTGGAGATGAAAGGAAGCGAGCTCGGAGAGTCTGCGACCTTCCCTGTATCGCTCCTCACCACCCCGGCTGGCCTCATGGCTCTGATTACCCCACCCTGCCTTTCCAGATGCGGGACCCCAAGTCGGGCGCTAGGCTGTGAGGGTCTACCTGTGAGGAACTGGGAAAACACAAGGGACAGACAGGAGGAAAAAGGCCCCCACGGCTCCCACCTGCTCGCGGTGCAGCCTCTGAAATCCACTTATCAGGACACGTCAATCTAACTCCTTTCTGAAAATCGTTGAAAGGTGCCGTTTGTGCAGACTTGTTTCCGTGACCCCCTCTTAGCTGTGTTTCTGATGTAGACCCATCTCTGTTTTGCTGAAAGTTTAAGTTATAACCAAGGGAAGCGTTTACAGAGCGTTAGCAGTTGTCCCGTAGGTCCATACAGTACAAGGGTTCTGAGTTTCTCGAGAGAGATGTGCACGGCGTAGCACTAGTGGGAACCCCTAGGACAAAGACAAGGTCTGGGGACTGAGCTCTGAAGTTCCTTATTCCTGTCTGTGTGTATTCATGACAAATGTAAGCCGAGACAGTTTCTCGTCTGTAAATGGGGGTAACATGCTGTGATTATTTATAGGAGGGTATCAATGGTACAGCCTTTTGCACAGGATAACCTTCATAAAGCATGAAAGCTCTTAGTGATTTTAGTTTTATTTCACGCTAAGTAGATCAAGGTAATAGATGAACGCTCTGGCAGACCAGGCTGGGCATGAGCAGCAGAAAGCCAGCGCAGCCTTAAGAAGGGCTCCGCCACCTTTTCAAATGCGCTGTCCTCCTGAAGGCTGCACCACGGGGCTAGAGGAAGGATTCAGTTCGTAGCCGAAATGCAGCGACCCAGTAAAGAGTGTGACCATGGCTAGTGACATGTTTGCAGAGGGTAAACATCTTCCAGCCACGAGCAAATCAAACGCCCAAACGGCAGGAGGCCGCCTGGTGTTTGAGTGACAAACTGTGAGGATCAGTGGTAATTACAAGGAAACCGATTAGAAGATCAGCAAACCCCCAAACACATCCAAGCTACGGAGCGTAATGTCACGGAGGTAACAGTGCAAAGGCAGAATTTAAATTCAGAAGACTGGACTCTCAGAAAGCCTCTGGCTACCTCTTCCCTGAGGCCCAGAGTCGCAGGACTCTCTCAAGGTCACGTAAAAATTCCAGATGAAAAACCCCGAATGGTTTCACGTGATATTTCAGCTCTTACACTTTAAAAGAGTTTCACTACATCGTTTTGCTGCTGTGCATGACGGGCTGCTAGTTATTTACGTTAATAAGAGCTGAGCATCGTGCAGCATCTTACACACTGTTCCCCGTGCTCTCGACAGTCCAGTGAAATGAGGACCGAGTGCCCACTGAGAGGGCGGTGAACTGGGCCAAAGCCACAGGCCCGGCTCGGGCAGCCGTGCTGCAAAGCTAAGGCCTCAGGACCCGCAGAAGCGTTTGCGTTCCCCCTCCGTTTGTGCTCGCCCTTCACACACAGCAGTTATCAGACACCAGAGAGGCTACCCGTACTGGCATCTCACGGAGAATCTCAGGGCGCACCCGACCTAACGCCCATTTGATACGGTATCTTCAACCCTGAAATGCAGCCCCGGAAAACCAGCGGGCGTTTGTCTCTCTGGGTCCCTGTTCCGAGCGGCTTTCTTCCCTGGAGCTTCCATGAGGCCACTGGGAAACACATCCAAGCTACGGAGCGGAGACGAAGCCCTCCCGGATGCATCATGTCCTTGTTTTCCTACGAATATTGTCAGAAGGAAAACTCAGACCAGGCAGCACCTGTGGTGACACCAAAGGCGGCCCAGGACTGAAATCAGAAGATCTGAAAATGGCAGTACCCAGTGCTCCACGGCATACCCGTATGGCCTTAGAGCAAGACTCTCTTTTTTTTAAAATTCTTCTTCTTATTTTTTTTAAACATTCAATCTCTATATGTCATTTGGCTTGTAAAGAGAATTTACCCAGCATGGAATACATCTCAGACCTGTCCAGGTGAGAATACTGTATGCTGTAGAGCAAGACTGCAAGACTCTTTTTTTTTTGAGAGGTTTTTGCTATAGGGCACGTGTGCTTGCCAGTAAGACAGAGAGAGACAGTGAGAAAGTGAGAAATCACCCTGAGGGGGGATGGACACGCCACGATTCCTTCTCCTCCATTCTCCTCTTGGGATCTTGGGCACGGATGCACAAGCGCCCGGCATGAGTTTAAGCCACCGGGTCAGGGACTCGAATTGTGGTTGACTACATGGGAGTCCAGCAACATAGCCATTATGCCAACTGCTGGTCCCAAGCAAGACTCTTAACCGTATCTGTAAAATAAGACCAGGATAAAAGAATTCAATGTAATATCCAAGTATCTTCAGAAAACTTATTGAAAGAAATCATCAACCAAATATTAGCATCACACATCATCCTATTAAAAACCATACAGTGTGGAGAAGACTGCTAATGCCAAGCCTAGAACACAATCACTGCCTTCCAGGGGTTCACAATGTAGGCCATAAAGTAGATGTGTCTACTTGTAGGGGAAAATAAATAAATAAATAACCAAACTTGGACCTTCGAGTTTTTCCCCATTATTTCAAGGTCACAAGTAACATTGGTCTACAAGTAATAAAGCATTTCTTTTTTTCTTTTGACATTTTACCCCTGGGATGAATTTCTAATGAAAAATGATGCCTCTATATTACTGGTTTAAGATACAGATCTGGGGGCCAGCAGGTGGCATGGTGGTTAGGGCGTCGGACTCCCACGTGGCTGACCACAGTCTGAGTCCCGGACTCAGTGGCTTGCAAATCATGCTGGGTTGCACGTGTGTGCAGGCCCCAAAGCTCCAGAGGGTGAAGGAGAAGGGACTGCGAGATGCCCACCCCCTGGGAGGTGATGTCTCACTCTCCATTCCCTGTCTCTGGCGAGTGCACGTGCCCTATGGCAAAAACTCAGAAAGAAAAGAGAAAAAAAGAAAGAAAAGAAGAGAAAAGAAAAGAAGAAGAAGGCAAAGAAAGAAAGAAGCTAGACCCTGTCTTGGCTATCTCTGGCTCCCGCAGCGAAGTGGCCCAAAGTGGCCTCCACCGCGTAGGAGCAATTGTGCGCAGAGTTCCGGGCACACTGTCGGCCGGCTCCGTCGCTTGGTAGCTGGGCTGGGATCAGCTCCGTCTTCCTTGCCCACAGACCTGGCAGTGGCTGTTAGCTGTGGCCTGAGACCGTGGCACGGGCTCTTGCCCAGAGCACCCAGACACGGCCTGGCCTTGGGCTCCTTCTTTCTCCTGACACAGGGCTTGGGTTCTAAGGGCAAGCCCCCAGGAGACCCAGGGCACAGCCATGCCACGCTCCGTGACCGAACATCAGGGGACCCCGGCAGGCCGGGAGAGTGCACGTGTCTCCGCGTCTGGGCAGGCTGGGGCTGGGGACGGCTCGCAGTGGGAATTCTGGTGGGGTCCCTCTCTGTCTCTTTCATTCTCTTTCGCTCTCTCTCAGAAGAAATAAACAAACTTTAAACTTCCTTAATAAAATAAAATAAAATAAAGGACGGTAGGAGTTACAGGAGAGGGAAAGGAGTCCAGGACATCCCGCGGGAGAGGGGAGACGGGCGGAGCTGTGCTCAGGGAGGAGGGGCGCTGAGGGCTGTCCGAGGTCTCAGCAGCGGGGCACTGGGAGGCCTTGGGCTCGCTCCCGACCCGGGACCTGGGTGGGAAGGGGAGGCCGAGGGCGGAGAGCGAGGTCCAGGAGGGGACTGTGAGGGGTTCCTTTCCTGGCGGTGTCTCACGTGGTCCTTTACTGGCGCGCTTCTGAGAAACGAGCGTGGCGCGGTCTTTGCCAGCCGCGAGAACTGGGCTCGATCGCGCTCCTCTTTGCCGAGACATCAACTCTTCATTCCAGTGTGCTTCCTCGCACCCTGGGCCTGCAGCTCTCCTCCGCCTCGCCTTGAATACCCTCCAGGGACAGAATCTGCTCAAAAATCCCTTCCTGGGAAGCCGCCCCTCAGCCCTTGACTAAATTGGATCTGCCACAGAGCACAGCTCGTCACTCTCGTCATTACTTAAATACCAGTTAGACAAAAGCTTGTGCCAGTGTCCCACCAGCACGTGAGTTCTCCTGGGGGGAGCCGTGTCCAGACTCCCCCGGCAGGACCCACCCGCCGCGCCAGTTCACGGCTGGGGCGCGGGCACCACAGCA
>NW_006203836.1:599553-599906 GCF_000334495.1 Tupaia belangeri chinensis | reverse complement strand
GCCCCCCCCCCCCCCCCCCCCAACGGGAGGAAGGAGCCACCCCATCCAGGCCTTCCGGAGGGCCCGGGAGTCAGTCAGAGGCCTGGCCATCAGCGCTGACAGGACTGACTGTCGCAGGGCGCTGCGTGAGCCCTGCTGCCACGGGGGCCTGGCCCTTCCTGCAGTCCCTCTTCCCCTCACTGAATGCAGGGCCCAGAGGAAGCTGAGCTCTACCATTCCATTCTGCTCCCAGGGAGTAGGCCAGATGCCCCCCTGGACGCTCACACGGCTGATGACTGGAGATCCTGGGGGACCCACACCCACCTCTGGACGCTCACACGGCTGATGACTGGCGATCCGGGGGGGCCCCGACC
>NW_006203836.1:596985-599241 GCF_000334495.1 Tupaia belangeri chinensis | reverse complement strand
GCTGAGGACTGGAGATCCGGGGGACCCAGCCCCACCTCTGGACGCTCACACGGCTGGTGATTGGAGATCTGGGGGGACCCAGACCCACCTCTGGACGCTCACACGGCTGGTTACTGGAGATCTGGGGGGACCCAGACCCACCTCTGGACGCTCACACGGCTGATGACTGGAGATCCGGGGGGACCCAGACCCACCTCTGGACGCTCACACGGCTGGTGACTGCAGATCCGGGGGGACCCACGCCCACCTCTTTGCAGTCCATCGCTCTTCCCGTGTCTCCACAGCAGAAACGAAGCTCAGGGTGACTTTTGGACTGGAACACAGTGAGGACATCAGGCACAGAGATCACTTCCATCGTGGTCTGTCTCAGCGTATAATGCACATATTCATAGACACACACCCTCAAGCACTGCCCTTCTTTAATTCTGAGCATGACCTAGGCCGGTCTGAAAGCACCCCTTGCTAATGAGGAGCAACTCAAAGCCAAAGATTTCACGATAGAGGTTGCCCAGAGTTGGCCATGAATAGTTCGGTAATGGAATATGTATTGCTCCCCGGCTCGGCAGCGCACACGAGCGAGGGACTAGGAGATGCCTTCCACTTCCAGAAGCCTCCGCACGCCGCAGTCTGGACGCTCACACGGCTGATGACTGGAGATCCGGGGGGACCCAGACCCACCTCTGGACGCTCACACGGCTGGTGACTGCAGATCCGGGGGGACCCACGCCCACCTCTTTGCAGTCCATCGCTCTTCCCGTGTCTCCACAGCAGAAACGAAGCTCAGGGTGACTTTTGGACTGGAACACAGTGAGGACATCAGGCACAGAGATCACTTCCATCGTGGTCTGTCTCAGCGTATAATGCACATATTCATAGACACACACCCTCAAGCACTGCCCTTCTTTAATTCTGAGCATAACCTAGGCCGGTCTGAAAGCACCCCTTGCTAATGAGGAGCAACTCAAAGCCAAAGATTTCACGATAGAGGTTGCCCAGAGTTGGCCATGAATAGTTCGGTAATGGAATATGTATTGCTCCCCGGCTCGGCAGCGCACACGAGCGAGGGACTAGGAGATGCCTTCCACTTCCAGAAGCCTCCGCACGCCGCAGTCCGCCCCATCCGCAGGAAGGGCTGAAGCACGAGCCGAACCGGCCGCGCTGTCTGGGCACTCCAGCCCGACTCGTCTGCAAGACAGCTCTTCTCTTAGGTTCCCAGGATAGAAACGTAATGATACTAGATTTCGTATATTGAAAAGAAATGATATGACCTTGTTTCCTGTTAGTGCTGTCAAGCCGAGAAGACAGGTGTCATATGGCGCTGATGTGAGTTCATCTCACGGCCCACCTGGCTCACTAGGACCGGGCTCCTCCTCTGATGAGTCTCAGAGTCCCTCGGCCCCCGGGCTTTGTTTGCATTTTAATTTCCTAGAGCGAGGAGTGACCCGCACCTGTGGCCTGGTGCCTTACCACGCCCACGCCTCCCTGGCACAAGGGCCAGGCAGAAGCTACTGTGCCTCTGCTTAATCACAGGGTGACAATATTTCAACCTAACAGAGGGGCTGTTGTGCTCTATCTTTTACTGCAATTTATGGGCAGCAATATATTTTCTCCCCTTCCTCCCCTGATACTGTAACAATCTTTCCTAAATTAAATATGTAACAAATTTCTCATACAGCTTTATTCCCAGGCTCTTTTTAAACCATCATTAAACATCTTCATGCTGTTTGACAGTTATTTCTCATCGGCGTGCTACCTTAGAGACTGCCGGGTATAAAAGGAGGTTTGCAGAGCGCGGCGAAGCCCGAGGGGTGGCCGGGTCCACCGCTGTCAGGCAGGGAGGGCAGAGTCTGGCCAGGAGAGGGCCGGGGGCCGGCGGGGGCGTGCCTGGTATGCAGAGTGCACGCCCCGTTCACCTGGTGCTCCAGACCCTGCCCCAGCCCCAGGCATAGCAGGGAAACAGACGGGGAAGGACGGAGAACGGGGGGAGGGTGAAGATGGACGGAGGAAGGCTGGGGGCTGGCGGATGCCCGGTGAGGACAGAGGACAGGTAGAGAGCTGTACCCCAGAGGCAGACTCGGGTGTTCTGCTGCTCCTTGATTCATTTGGTCCAAGTCAAAATGGGCCCAACTTGGCAAAATGCGCTTCCCCTAGGGCAGCGGCTGCTGGTGAGCCGGAGTCTTCAGAGCAGGCCTAGGCCCGCCGGGCTGAGCGCACAGGCTGGCCCGCTCAAGCCCCCGGGGGGGCGGGGAGGACTGG
>NW_006203836.1:594243-596211 GCF_000334495.1 Tupaia belangeri chinensis | reverse complement strand
AGCACCCAGGCCCCTCCGGGCTGAGCACACAGGCTGCCCCCGCTCAAGCCCCAGGGGGTGCGAGGAGCACTGCCACGGCCAGGAAGGGGCAGGGCTGAGCCACGGCAGGTGGATGGCAGCCATGGGGTCAAGTGGTCACACCCGTGATGAGGCTGGACTGGCAGCCCGACAGCCCTGCTGTCCCAGAGGACATTAGACGGGCCGCAGAGAAAGCAGCTCCCTGCTCTAACACTCGTACCTTCCAGACATACCTATCACATCATGGACACTTACCTGAAAACGGGGAGCAGGCCGGGATTGGAGACGCCCCCTCACAGCTATGCGGCACTTCCCTTCGCAGCCGGCCTCCCTGACCAGGGTCTCTGTGCTGTTGAGCAAGGATTGCTAAGGCTTCCGGTGGCTCAGCCAGCTGATTTCCACAGATACGCGGACCTTAGATAATGCTCCATCTGGGGAAAATCGACAATTGAGCTGTTTACACTTCATAGGTAACACGTTCTTGTGACAGGATTTGGGCAATTTCAGTGCGTGTTAGACCGGACATGTCCAAGTTTGCGACATTAACTCTAGAAGGGGTGTGTGAGCACCCTGCAGTGAGCAGTCTAGCCTGGCCACTGCTCCTTAGCGGTCACGCGCATCGCTGCCCACAGGCTACTTCCCGCTCGGCCCCTGTGCGACCTGGCACTGGGCAGCGTGGACCGTCCCCGGGGACGTCGGGCACCAGGGTTACCAGCTATTTCGTGTCCAGGAAGCTGGCTGGAATAGAGAGAGCACGTTGCTGACCGTGGCTCCAGGCCTCCCTACGCACTGGAAATGGGACCTGCACAGAAGCCTTTCACCTGCCCAGGCCTGTCTCCTTATCTGTGAAGTAAACACCAGGACCAGGGCCGTCCAAGAACTCTTCCGGTTTCTGACTTAGGTCCAGACACAAACTGAAGAGCAGTATGACAACCCGCAACCCGCATTTGAAGTGAGGATGAGAAGACAGAGGTCTCCATCGAGTCTCCCACCCCGCAGCTCGGCCTGCCCAAGATTACCACACAAGGGCTCCTTCCTGTGACTGTAACGGTGTTCAGGAGCCGCTCGGCGTCTGGAGACCATACGGCAGAATGGCAACGCACGCAAGCGAGGGTCCAGTGACACTCTGACCTCCACCCACCACGAGGCCCTGCAACCAGTAACACTCATGGAGTGGCGCCGGAGGGGACAGGGCACCAGGAAGGCGGGGCCGGACCCAGGCAGGGTTTCCGGTTGTTAGACTCCGGGCTTTTCTTTTTTTTTTTTGGAGAGATTACAGAGAGACAGAAAGCGAGAAATCACCCCCCATGGGGGATGGCCATGCTGCAATCCCTTCTCCTTCGTTCTCCTCTCGGGATCTTGGGCACGCACGCACACGCGCCTGGCGTGAGTTTTAAGCCACCGGGTCTGGGACACGAACCATTACGCTAACTGCTGGTCCCCCCAGCTTTACTTTTTTGTTTCGATTGATAGATTGATACTTTGAGACTTCTAGAAGAGTTACAAAACAACTTAGCGTGGTCCTGGCCCTTCACCCAGCTTCCTCTAAGGCTCCCGTCTGTGTAGCTGTTGTTCAATGTTAAAGAAGCAACGTGGGTACAATACCTCTTAGAACCTACGAGCTTCGTCCGGGCCCGTGTTCCCCAACTTTTACTTCTTGTTCCAGGAGCGAGTCGGAAAGGTCGGGGTTTAGAGAATGTACAGCAGTCTTCTCACTCACAGCAAGTGCGGTCGTCAGTCGGGTCTGCCCTGGATTTCCACTCTAGCCAAGAGCTGGCCCAGCTGGTGTCTCTCCGTAACCCCAAGCACGGGAGCTTGGGGGTTCATATGTGTTGAATAAAGACTCGATGACTGGGACCAGCAGTTGGCGTAATGGCTATGTACCTGGACTCCCATGTAGTCGACCGTGGTTCACGTCCCGGACCCGGTGGCTTAAACTCATGCAGGACG
>NW_006203836.1:577699-594152 GCF_000334495.1 Tupaia belangeri chinensis | reverse complement strand
AGCAACACAAAGAAAAAAAAAAAAAAAAAAAAAAAAAAAACAAAAACAAACAAACACAAAACACAAAAAACAAAAACAAAACAAAAAAAAACCTCTCCAAAAAGAAATAAATCGGTTCGGTAACACTTAAAGGAGAGCGCTTGCTCCTAGCGCCTCCCGGCTCCTTGTCACCCACCTGCAGGCAGTGAGTTCACCACTGCCGGGGGCTTCTTTCCACTCGGAAATCTCCCAGGAAGGGGGCCCCCGGGGCTTTATACGTAGGCAAGAGCGAGCTTGTCAAACGCCAGGGTTTTCTGAGCCCTCTGACAACAAAGCTGTCTTTCTACCAGTGTGTACCTGTCCTGCTTCCCTGTGCACGCGGAAAAGGTGGCATGCAGGCTGCCAAATGCGCCTCCATTGATTTTCCAGGTGTTTCCTGCTGCCATGGCAACCACACGCAACTCTCTCTGTGAATAGTCTTGTAGTTCAATGGGCTCTCCTCGCTGACCACGGTCACCAGTCCTCTGTCTGCAGGGCTCTCTGGGGCCTTCTCTTTTTCATATTCCCCTAAACCCTAGACCCCATGGAAATGATATATTTAAATGGTGAGCATGGTTTTTAAGAATGAGAACCCGCCTGTGATTTCCATCGGTAATAACACACACGCAGAAGATAAAAATAGAAGATGCTTTCAAGGGTAAAAGATATTTTATGACTAGCACAATTCGCCGAATGCCTGTAATCCCTCTCAAATCACCTTTGACAGTGTTATCTTATTTTTTCTTTCACTCTCCCAAGAAAAACCATTATTCATCTTAAGAGAGAACATCTTGTCAGCGTTGCAGTTCAACAAAATAAGGAAAACATTTGCCCAAATGCAGCAGATGACTGCGCAAGGCTGAGGGCCCGTAATTGGCTCGTTGTCATGGAAACAACCTAATTACTCGTGAGAGGCGGTGAGCCCTGAGCTGCAGATCTGAATATGTGAGGCCCATTGTCGATGTTGTAATGTTTTTGCTACTTGGCTTTCTCCAAATATAAAATAAAGATCATGTAGCTAAATCCCAGGTCTGTTCCAATGAGTGAAGAGAGGCGGTGCGCTCTGAGAGTGCGGTTCAGGAATGCTCACTCCTTCTGTAAACACACCTGTCCCCTTAAACGAGAGCGCGTACTCCTCACGCATGTTAATAACAGGTGCACATCCGCACGTAAACGGCTCAGTGGCCCTAAGCGTGCCCTCTGGAATTTCACACTGTACAAAAATTACTAATAAGAGCAACTGAGGTTACGGCAGGGTTACTGAGTTTGTTTCGATAACATATTCTTTCTTTATGCTCGAGAGTATTTTACATGGTCTGCTCTTAGCTATTTACAGGATTATTGCTTCTTAAGGACACCACCGGAATGGACAGGCCTGGTCAGCAGAGGGCACCGGGGAGGCTGCTGGGACGGGGACGGTCTCACTAAGCAGCCCAGGGTTGCACCTGTTTTCACTCAAGGTTGAAGTTCTTAAATATCTCGCTTTCTGTTCCTGCTTTTTTCTTCTCTGCAAAATCTGGAAAGCAAGTCTCTTCCCAGCAGTTCCAGAGGTCAGCATCCCTGACCACCTCACCGTCCTGAGGTCGCCTAGATGCCCAGGGGCGAGGAGGGCAGGGGAGGGGAGAGATGAGGGCCGGCTCAGAGCAGGGGTGAGGGCAAGGGCAGGAGGGCCTTTCGTTTCCTGCCTGCATTTCCCACGCCAGCTGTGCCTTTGCCCTCCCGCCTCCATTTCTCTTCTCCCACAGCCACGAGGGCCTCTCCGGGCAGGAGAGGTAGGAGGAGAATGGAGGCCATTCTTTGGGGTCGGGACACACACTCACTCTGCCTGGGTCTTCTGCATGTCTCCCTTAGCTTCTTTCCCCAGCGGGCATCTCTCTCTCCCTGCCCCACCATCACACACACACACACGCACACGCACACGCACACACACCGGGAACGCAGCGGTACGCTGAGTCCATTAGCAGCTCAAGGATCCTGGCCCCAGACAAGGAAGCCTCCCGTCTACAGCGGAATGGAGGGACATGGCATGGGAACAGAGGAACGGTTGGGGACAGAACAGACAGGGCCCCAGGAGAACAGGCCCTGAAGGAGGAAGGGGCTGGACAAGGACAGCGGGTTTTCAGTCAGGCCCTGGCCCCGCTGCTGGGCTTCCTCTGGGCCCTCACGGTTCCTCTGCGAAGAAACAGGATGGAGCTGGAGGACACCGAGGTCCTCCGTGAGCCCTGCCGCCCATAGCAGCGCAGTCTGGGGTCAGTGCTGCTTCCCGCCTCTCCCCACATCCATGGCCCGCTGACTGGTCCTAGGCCAGGGTGCACCTCGGTCTCTCTCCTCGCCCCAGCCACCCGGTCTCCGGAATGCACGCACTGTCGGGGCACAAAGGAGCTGGAACAGAGGCACGAGAAGGTAGCCAAATATGGAGGATCTGTTGCTGAGCGAAGCAAGCTGGTCTATGAAAAAAAGATATTGTATGTGCCCACTTCACAGAGACCGGCTCTCCGCACTCTACGGCAGAGACGGAAATATTGGAGGCCATAAGAGCAGTGCACATAGTTACGGATGCCGAAGACAGTGTGGGAGGGGGCGGGGAGGGAAGAGGATAGAGGAGGAAACAAGAAGACAAACAGAGAGGCAAGACCTCTGTGGGACACAGAAATGGCTTCTTACCCGCAGGTTCTCACCTGGCGTAGTCTGGGAGGTCTTTCATGGTAGGTAAATTCTCTTTACAAGCCAGATGATGTATAGCAGTTGAATGTTAAAAACAAATGTAAGATTGATAAAAACAATCTGAACAAATGAAAAGCTACTTACTGCTGCTGTATAGTAAGCCTTTGTCTTGACTGCTACGCATGGTACTCGTCTGGAAAAAGAAATGCTATACATTCTAAACATACGTGTGATTAAACGTGATATAAAAATAATAAAAAATTTGAAAATAGAAAAAGAACTTACATCATAACACACTGTTTAGGACCTGCAGCCATGACCTCTTAATCTCTGCCCTTACCCACTACAAGTCAATGTTTTAAAGCGCGAAAAGCAGACCTTGTAACTTTTTATCATTTTTTTTTGGAGAGGTTTTTGCTATAGGGCACATGAGCTGACCAGAAAGACAGAGACAAAGAGATAGAAAGTGAGAAATCACCCCCCAGGGGGGATGGCCATGCCACAATCCCTTCTCCTCCTTTCTCCTCTCAGGATCTTGGGCACGCACGCAACACGCACCCAAAGTGACTTTAAGCCACCAGGTCTGGGACTTGAATCGCGGTCGAGTACATGGGAGTCCGGTGACACAGCCATCACGACAACTGCTGGTCCCAACAAACTGAACTTAGCTCACTGTAATTTTTATTTTATAAACTTTTAAATTGTTTTAATTTTTGACTCTTGTAATAGCACAACTTAAAATACAAACATGGGGCCACCAGACAGTGTAATGGTTTCATGGCTGGACTGCCACGTAGTCAACCACAGTTTGGTCCTGGACCTGGCAGTTTAAAACTGCAAGCCAGGGACCAGCAGTTAGCGTGATGGCTATGTCACTGGACTCCCATGTAGTTGACTGTGGTTCAAGTACCAGACCCGGTGGCTTAAACTCATACTGGGCGCGTGTGAGTGCGTACCCAAGATCCTGAGAGGAGAATGGAAGAGAAGGGATTGTGGCATGGCCATCCCCCCCCGGGGGGTGATTTCTCGCTTTCTGTCTCTCTGTCGCTCTCTGTCTTTCTGGTGAGTGCACGCGCCCTATAGCAAAAAACTCTCAAAAACAAAAACAAAACAACAAAACAAAACAAGACTGCAGGCCAACCTCCCAGCACCAGCCACTCCCCAGTGCAGACAGGAGGACCTCCTCCCCTCCCTTCCCTCTCCCCACCTACCCCTGACCTCTTCTCCTCTCTCCCAGCAGGGCCTGGGGACTTCAGGGGTCCCTAACAAGGAGGACAGGAGGAGACAGACAGGGAGCAGGAAGGCGGGGAGCAGTGTGGGGCTGGCAGGAGCCAGACCAGCCCACTCGTCCAGAGCCCTTTCCTCTTCGCGATTAAATACAGGCATGCCCTCCCCAGATAGAGAAAGCCATGCCAGCTCTTTAGCCAACGCGCTCTCTCCGCGGACTGGTCGGAATGGGGACTGCGGGGAATGAGACCCCGTGAACGTCCCAGGATTCAGTGGGCTTAGCATTCTTTCTTCTTCCTCATTTTCCAAGGCAATTGCTCATCCCTCGTGCTCTCTGTGTCCCTGTGGGAGCCCGTCTGCCAAAGCCCTCACCTGGGCTGCCAGGAAGGCCGCCAGGCGCTCACAGTTACAGCCCTCTCCCCGGGAGGAGCCCCGCAGGGAGTGCCTTCTCCTCATCTTGCTGTCTAAGGAAGGACCGTGGAGAAAACGGAGGTCACCAGGGGCAGGTGTCCTGGCAGAGAGAGCTGGGCTCCAAACTACCGCAGTGAGCAGTCTGCGCTGGGTCAGCAGAGAGACCCTTAGTTTCTCAACAAAGGAGAAGCTGTCCCCATTCCAGTTCTCCGATCAGGTCAGCCTGCCTCTGCCTCCCAGGGCTCCATCCCACCACGTGGGAGGTCAGAGGTGCTGGCTGCCTGATTAAAGCACCCAGGAGCTTTGGGGAGTGGATCAGAGCCCGCCTCACCCCAGGTATTCAACACATCTCACTCCTCGGAGACTTATGGCCTGCCTGCCACCGCAAGGCGCTATACCATGAATTAAGATGGCAAAGGCATTCTCACACCCTCCATTACCTCTGACGGATGACCCCTGGGTAGGTAGAGTTGCTCTTGCCAGGAAGGATGCGTGAGGCCAGAGTGACGGTGCTGTGGGTGGAGAAGGCTCCGGCATGTGAGAGGGATGAGGCACGTCCTGACCCCCGGCCCAGCGCATGAGCTGGGCGAGTTTCCAGCCCGAGGAGGCCGGCCGGGGAGTCCTGTCGTGGCCACCACAGCCTGGGTTGTCTTCTGCAGCTCGTCCACACTGCGCTCGCACTACGTGACGCGGAACCTGTGTACACGTCGGGAGAGGGCTAACGTTCTGTGGTGTGTGAGACCCCTTCCCCCGTAGCTTCTAGGGTAGTTTATTCACAGGGAAGGGATCAAGGAAGTGGGCAGGGCTCCTCTCCTCCCCCACGGGGTTCTCTAAGCCCAGATTGGACCTCGTCCCGCCCCTACTTTCAGTGTAACAGGAAACAGAGCATCGGAGTCAGAGCATCGAGACTTGCAGTCACTTTTTATTGTTGTTATTTTAGGTTTTAACATAAAAAATGGTTGCAGAGAGAAGACCATTTTTAGTGGGTGCCTTGGAAGGTTATGTAAGCTTTACATAAGTAAAAACTTCACATTTGCCCTTTAAAACACCCATCGTAAAGGTGTTTCGTGGTGTGTGCCCATTACCCTGAGCTGTTCGCACCTCTGTTGTGGTCAGAATTGATAAAGCATTTTATAATTACTCGGCCGACTGGCGATTGCCTTCCAATCAAAACTCGGGAGTAATGGGGGTTTGGACCCCCTTGAGCCTGCGAGCAGGATGTTGAGCAAAGACCTCTCATGGGGAAGAGCCTTCCTGTGTGTTCCTAGGAGGTAAACTACCATCCCGCGTAATTGAGAATTGAGAAATGAGTGGCAAAACAGCGGTGACTGATGGCATTTGCAAATTAGTTGAAGCCAAGTGAATTTTTGCCTGGAGTGTTCGGACCGAAACAGCAGACAGAAGGAAGGTGGGTGTCAGTGAGGAGAACCTCACCATTCTCCCCACTGATCTCCAATTGCATGTGCTCTTTTCAACTTAGAAGTCCTGGGCTTTTCTTGACCCTGAAGGCAACCTGCCAAGGTCAAGGTGAGGTGTTGTGGAAGAAACAGCCTTCGAAGCCGCCGACCCAGTGAGGGCTCAATTTTTCCCCCCAATACAGATTTTTCTTTTTCAAGGAATTGCTTTAAATGTTTCCAAGAGGGACAAAAAGACTTTTTACTTGTCCTCACTTTCTGCTGTGATGTGGTCCAGATCAGTAAAGCCCGCTGCCAGCGATGCCGACTGGCTGTCACCGGTGGCTCCTCCGAGCTGCTCTCGGCACGGCCCTGCTACACTCTGTGAGCTCAGTGCCCACGTAACCAGCTGGAAAGGGGGGGGCATGCCATACGCTCTATTCTCAAGACAAGCCAGTCTCTACCCGCCTGTGCCCACGGTCTGAGTTACAGACCAGCTCTCTCTAGGCCAAGGGCAACCTGTCTCGCACAGACGTCACCCTAACATGAACCTCTCTGTGACAAAGCATTTCATGTTCCCAGATAAAACGACAGTCTGTCTTGTTTGCTAATTACTTAAAAATCAGCAAACAGCATTTCTTTTCGAACCTATGATTAAGAAGAAGCTATTTGTCTTTTCACATTTATACAGAAGAATCTATACACACATATAGGGGTTAAAATTTTCTGGGCTCTGCTCCAGTTCATCAAGTTCTAGTAAATATTTAAGCTTCAACAAAGGAACAAGATCTTTTTTCCTACCCCTAATTTGTTCTCGACTCCAGTGTTAAAGAAGGAGGAAAAGAAAAACCTTGTCATAAGTAACAGTCCCTCGTGTACACGTGTACATGTGTGAGTGTGTGTGTGTGTGTGTGTGTGTACCCCTCCCTGTCTATTCTCTCCCTTTTTCCTTTTTTTTTTTCCCACAGTCCATGACCAGATTCTAGAAAGGGCTGTATAGACGATTACATGATCAAAATTGCCACTATGATTCTGTTCGATCTCCTACAGCTTTTACCGAGTACATATCTTCAGAAAATCTAAATGTGTTCTCATCTACAATTAGGTTTACTCCCAACGCCGACATAAAGGCCTCACAATTAATTTTCAGCCACGGCTCAAAGACTGAAGCTCGAGGACCAAGTCAGGAGTGTGGAGTGGAGGTTCACTCTACAGTCCACGGAGCCTGAGAAGGAAAAGGATGATTTCGGGAAAACAAAGCAAAACGAAACGAAGAAACACAACTTCCATTTTTTACAGGTCAAAAGTACTTTTTGTCCTTTGCAAATGGCCCAGGCTTTAAATGGCCATACTCCCTCCTACCTCCGTGGAAGGGGACGAGGCAGGGTCCTTAGACCCGCGGGGCGGGGTGCCTTCCCCAGTGCTGCCCAGCTGCTCCTGCCTGACTTCCCGGCACTCCGGCAGACTCTTACCCTTGTTCTAATACGTTTCACATCGATTTTTCTCTCTACTCTGCTGACTGCACACTCTGAGAATGCTGTGACCTTAAAGCCAAGGTCAGCCTTGTATTCCTGGAACAAACAAGAAAGAAAGTTGGAGAAGAGAACGTAAGAGAAGACCATCGGACCAGGGCGGGGGTGGGGACAGCAACTCCCCAGCACTTCTCTCCCTTCTGAATTCGGCACTAGGTGGGGAGTGTCAGCGGAAGCTGCCAGGGAAAGGGGTGAGGGCTTCTTCAAGCACTGCTCGTGCAGGAGCGAGTCTCACGGCGAAGAGGAGCTGGCCGGCGGGGTGGGTTTCCAACTGTGCTGCGATGCTCCGGGGTGCGATCCTGGAAAACATGCCCCACTCACTGTGGCTCCGACAGAAGCTTAAGCAAGTGCGCCCTGGGAAGATACGCTAAAGGCCGCAAGCTTGAATACGCTTCTAGAATTGCTGCAGCTTTTATCAAGGTTTCATCTCTGAGGGCTTAGCTACAGTACTTGGACAGCTAACTGCTTAAAAGATAGTATGTCTTTTCAGTTATAATAAAGTCAGAAAACAGTCACACTCATAAAACGGGTTTCTCCTTTCCCCGCCCTATCCTGAAGCAAAGGTCCAACACAACGCAAAGAAGGAGGTCCCGATTTCTGAAGATGCTGAGAATGTAACTCCACTGGGGAGAGGATACCTGTGGTTTTTGTTTTCTGTTTCTTTTTTTAAGAGGTTTTTGCCTTAGGGTGAGTGCTCTCACTGAAGAGAGTGACAGACACAGGGACGGTGAGAAGGAAAGTGAAAAATCACTGGGGGGGGGGGCAGGCTGCAATCCCTTCTCCTTTCTTCTCCCGGGATCTTGGGCATGCACCCACTCACACCCGGCACGATCTTCAAGCCACCAGATCCAAGGCTTGAACCACGGCAGGCGACGTGGGAGTCCAGTGATGTAACCACTGTGCCACCTGCTGGTCCCTGCCCTCATTTCTATAAAGCGCCCCCTGAGATGTGTTTCCTTGGGGAGTTTTAAGTTAAAGTCAAGTCTGCACGTAAGGAGCCTCTTTCAAAGCCCAGGTCTTAGTCACAATGGGGCGCATGACGCCTCCTGAAAGCGTCTGTGTCTGGCCGGCGTGCACACGGGCCACCCTGCCTGCCTCGGACTTACACGCCGTCACACACGTGCTCCTGGGCCTCTGAGCCCGCGGGCACGTTTTTGTTCTACTGGAGACCACTTGGTGACTTACCGAGCAACCAGTCCTTCCTTTTTAAAATTTTGTCCAGACACCAATCTTACTTTCTATCGGCATAGACCTGTTAAAAACAATAATAATATCAGAGTTTATTTAAACACAGGGTGGGCAATTCAAAGCCAGTGGTCTCCCAGCAAATCATTATGGGGACTCTGGCTGTCTGCGTGGCCACAGGGAATATGTGTTTGCTGAAAGGGATGGTGGCCTGTGCAGGGAAGCAGCGGTGACCAGGACAGCGAAGGTGAGGGAGGGGTGGGAAAGCATCGTCGGGTCACGGCTGGAGGGAAGGCTATGGGAGCACCTGAGTGGGCTTCCGTGACCCCCAGAGTGTGGCCAGTGTGGTGGACGGTAACTTGGCAACCAGCTCGGGAAACAGCTGGCCGAGCGGCTTCGCTTACCCGTGGGAGTCTGAGCGTGGGGCGCAGCGGCCACTTTAGGCCAGAATGTTGTAGTGGACAGACCCTAACTCCAGAGAAGCCCCATCAGAGAGGGTGATCTGGGAGGGGTCACGTGTCCTGAACGAGGTAACAAGATGAAGCGGAGGTGTTAGACGGGTTCTAGAGACAGGACCTTGAGTAGAGACCGTCTTTGCTTCCAAGGTCCGGCTGTCCCTAACTGTGCTGCTTAAAACTGTCACAGTCTTTATGTCACCAAGCTGAAGATGAGACCAACTCACAAGGTGTCAGAGCGGGAGACACAGTCAACACTTGGCACCATGGAGGTGCAGCCTTGAGGGCTTGGCTCCACGCGGCCTTATCGTCGCTCCGGACGCTCGGACCTGGATTCTATTACCTGAAGCTAGTGCCAGGCTATACCCAACCCCTCTGGCTTTCCTTCCATTGCACTCATCTTCCTGGCTTAGGCCTTTCTGAAGAAAGCCCTAAGGTAATCCATTACCCTTGTATTTCCCTTGAGATTTTCTGCCATAAACACGAGGAACGAGATAAATTCAGAGTAAGAAAAACAAAGATGATTTAAAATACCAAAACGATTTCTGAGAAATATCTCGGGGGATTTGTTTTACATTTTCGGCAAGGTTCTAGTGTCAGGCCGCTAGGACATGAAGGACGAAGGGTTCGAATGGCCTCTGTCGTTACTCCTGCAACCCGAGAGATTGAGGCCAGCTTACGAGTCGGATGGGCAAGAGGTTTCACGCTGTCTCCACAAACTAGCGCAAGTCTACAGTCAGGTCTTCCTTCCCTGCCCCTCAGTGACAACTCGGGCAGATCCTGTAAACTCCGTTTACTGTCAGGTACTATGAAACCGATTTTCAAGAACTGAAACTTCAATCCGATCAGATACCAGAACTGGAATCTATCCTCCAAGTCTGTGTTTCTCTCCTTCCTGGCTCAGTGTAACTGGTTACGTCGCTGGACTCCCATGTAGTCCACCATGGTTCAAGTCTTGGACTCAGTGGTTTAAAACTCACGCCAGGTGCATGTGCGTGCATGCCCAGGATCCCAAGAGGAGAACGAAAGAGAAGGGATTGAAGCGTGGCCATCTCCCTTGGAGAATGATTTCTTGCTTTCTGTCTCCTGTCTCTGTCTGTCTGGCTGGCGAGTGCACGTGCCCTATAGCAAAAATCTCTCTCTCTCAAAACAAAAATTACCATTTGCTTAAAAATAGTTTGTGATTTCTTTTGTAAGTACTTCTTAATCCACGGGTTGTTTGGAATTGTGTTCTTTTATTTCCAAATACAAAATCCTATGCTCACTCTAATGTTGTGCAGAACTGACTTCTATGAGATTTCAGTCATTTTAAATTGATCAAGATTCTGTCAAGATCCAGCGCACATGTGACTCAGTGAGGACTCCAGGAGTCCTTGAAGGCATGCTCACCCCACAATTAACCGGTGTTCCCTTGCAGCGATGACGTTCGGGGGTGGGCGATGACGTTTGGAGCTCCCGCTTCGATATTGATACCCAAGTTTTGTCTGTTCTGTGGATTACTGAAAGAACACTTCTAAAACCCTTACTAACGTTACAGATCTGAGCGTCTTCTCCTGCAGCTCTGTCAGATCTCCTCTGTGCGTTAGGGAGTTCTCTTGTTAGACACCTGTACATTGAAGGTTTTCATGCCCTACTGATGAACCGGGCTTTCTATCATCCTGAAAGTACCCTCTTCACCTCTGCTGGCGACCTTTATCCAAACGTCTCTTCTGTCTGACATTAATAAAGCCACAGTCTCCACAGGCTCATCGCGACACGGATTATCTTTTCCATGCCTTGATTTTCAGTTCACGCTCTTAAAGGGCATTGGCTGACTTCCAGAATCTCCTGTGGTCCCTTCCTTCCCTGCTGCAGGGACAACAGAAACAGCAGCAAAGGACGTGCCTCCCATTCCAGCCCGGCCCTCCGTCCCGTGCACCTGACCTCATCTCCTCATCTCCCTCCCCTGGGAGAACTTCCTCGCATTTCCTGCAGCCTAATTTTGCCGGTGATCAGTCTTCTCACTTTTGCTCTGTGCAAATGTGCTTATGACACAGGTCTGCTAAAGACGGATTGTGAATCTCAACTTTGTTGACGTGAAAACGTCTTAATTTCACTGCCATTACTGAAGACTATCGCGTTAGTTTCCATTGCCTCTGTAGTAAATTTTCACAAATAAGGGCTTAACACAACAAAAATGTATTACTTTCACAGACCAGAAATCCAACATGGGTCTCACCAAGCTCAAATCAATGTATCCGTAAGCGCGTCATCCTGGAAGCTCTGGGAGATAATTCTTTCTCCTCCCACCGCCCAAGGTCATTTCGAGCTTATAGAGGCCCCTGCATGCTGGCTCCTGGCCATTCTCATAGCCAAGAACGGGGCACCTCTCCGACCTTTCGGCCATCGTCCCATCTTTCTCCGGCCACAGCTGGAGAAGATTCTCTGCTTTGAAGGACTCCGGTAGTCATGTCCGGCCCACCTGGATAATTCAGGAACTCCCGTATTTCAAAGTCTGCGACTGTAATCTCACCAGCAAAGCTCCTTGTCATGGTGAGTAACGCAGTGAGGTCCTGGGAATCTGCAGCGTGCGGGAGGTGGGGAGGCGGCATTCTGCCTGCCTCACGTCTAATCCGGTAACAGACGACTGATGGAGGATTGCAGGTTCAGATTCTCAACACCCTATTCTTCACCGTCTTTAAAGATTTGTTTCATCATACCCAGGTCCCCATGTTCTGATGAGAGCAGGTACCATTTTCATTGTTCCTCCATACAAACAACTTTTTCTTTTAATTAAAAACAAATAGCAGCTTGAAAACGCAATGCCTAGGCGTGGTTTTAGTCGCAGCTGCCCTACTGGGATTGGCCCACCGTCTTGAACTTGGAAGTAATGCACACCTGGAGACTTGAAGATTTCTGCCGTTACTTCTTCAGTTGTGTTTTCTACTCAATTCTCTTGTGCTTCTTCCTCTGGGATTCCAACCCCACACCTATTAAGGCAGTGACATTGAGACCTCGCTCATGCTGCACTTCCATCCAGTGGCAAAACCACACGCAGAGAGAAAACCAGGCCTGCGAAGGTTTACCTTCCAGCCCTCATCGACTAGTTCCGAGTGCCTGCGAGCGTTCCTCATACATTTGCTGTTTTGTGTTTTTTGTTTTTTTTCCCCAGAAAATCTCGATTGGTACCAATTACTCTGTCGTGACTAGATATGAAAATTGTCAAGATTAGTTTTATAAAGAACAAGTCACCGGCTGATTTTAGGGTCCGAGTCGGAAGCCAGCGTGTCCTCAGGGGACCACCAGGCAGTCTTTCCGCTGCGTAACTGTGGTGAGGTGCCGTCGAGAAGTGCGGGGCGGGGGGGTGTCAGTCTGAACAGGCAGTTCAAGGCAAGAAGGGATGGAATTTTCCATAGAGCTTATCTGACTCCTCCATCAAAATTAGTGCTCTTCTTCCCGTCCCAAGACAAAAGATGCTTTTACGCACATCTCTCATAAACAGATTTAGACAGCCGAATTGCTGACTCATGCTGTCTGTAATTGTTATATTGTGCTCCCGCCCTGGAAGAGTACATCTGCTTCTTCCTTTAGCTGCAAAGGCACATACATGAAACGCGGTGCTCACCTTTCAAATAGCTTACGGTGTAGTCAGGGTTTCATAGAAGCAGGTCAAGGATGCAAGGTGAGTTTACCCCGTTTATCAAGCACTGTCACCCTCCCAGGTAGACACACTGTACGATTGTACACAGCGTACAATCGTAGAGCGTGCTGTTCTGTACGATTGTACACAGCGTACAATCGTAGAGTGTGCTGTTCACAACGATTATGCAACGGCAGCAGGGCACGTGCGGGGCTGAGCTCTGCCAGACCAGCCCTGTCTCCTCCTCCTCCTCCTTTTTAATTGCCAGAGGTGCATGCATGCACCAGGTAGGCAGAGAGCGAGAGCACCCCACGGGACTAGGTGCGCTCACTCTGTGACACTCATCCTCCGTTTCTCCCCATTCAGGAATGGGGGCCTGCAGGTTTCAAGTTTCTAGGACCAGCATTCAAACAGCAATTGGCCGTCGGAGATCCGACTCCCCGTGCACAGAGCTTACCCGCTGCACGCTGGGGCCAGTCCCGGACAGTCTAGACTCGGGTTTCAGGTAGCATGTTGGCCCGCTCCCCAGCGGGGAGGACAGGAGTACTTGAGCTCACATGGTCATGCCATGGTTGTGCCTCAGCTCCATGGCCACGTGGCACTCCTGGACTGTCTGGCACACACTCGGCACCCCGAGAGCAGCTCTTTCCTCCCCCTGCTCTCTCGACCCTCTACACCTTTGGGCCCACAGGCTCCTGGAGCACACGGCTAGGGTCAAGAATTCCAGCCCATTCTCGAGTCCTAGAATTTTCACAAGTGGTTCTTGTGTCCCCTGCACAGCAGTCAGCCGAGCCCACACGGCTGTCGCCAAGCACACACGAATGTTTTCCGAGGTTACACGACACTTGGCCGAGCCAACACGGGTGCAGGCCTAGCCCACACAGGTGTCAGCCGAGGCCACACAGGTGTCTGCCGAGTCCTCATTGGTGTCTGCTGAGCCCACATGGATTTCGGCCGAACCCACACAGGTGTCTACTGAGCCCACACGGGAGTTTTCGGAACCTACACGGCAGTCGGACGAGCCCACATGGGTGTCTGCCGAGCCTACAAAGGGGGGCTGCAGAGCCCACATGGGTTTCTGCCGAGCCTACACAGGTGTCTGCCGAGCCCAAAAGTTTCTGTGCCAAGCCCACACGGATGTCTCTCAAGTGCACACGGGTGTCTGCCAAGCCCACACGGGTGTCCGCCGCGGGGGTGCCGGCCGAGCCCGCACGGGTGCCCGCCGAGCCCAAACAGGTGTCTGCCAAGCCCACACGGGTGTCTGCCGAGGCTACCATGCAGTCAGCCGAGCCTACATGGGTGTTGGCGGAGCCCACACAGGTGTCTGCTGAGCCATCACACATGTCGGCCGAACCCACACTAGTGTCTTCCAAGCCCTCACGGGTGTCTGCCGAGCCCACATGGGTGTCTGCCGAGCACCCACGGGTGTCTACCGAGCCCACAGGGGTGTCTGCCGAGCACAAACGGGTGTCTGCAGAGACCCCAAAGGTGTCTGCCAAGCCCACACGGGTGTCGGCCGAGCCCACAGGGTTGTCTACCGAGTCCAAACGGGTGTTGTCTGAGCCCACACAGGTATCTGCCGAGCACACATGGGTGTCTGCCGAGCCCACACGGGTGTCTGCCAATCACACATGGGTGTCTGCCGAGCACCAACGGGTGTCTGCGAAGACCCCAAGGGTGTTGACTGAGCCCACACGGGTGTCTGCCGAGTCCCCACGGGCCGAGTCCCCCCGGTTGTTGGCCGAGTCCAAACGGGAGTCTGCCGAGCCCAAACGGGTGTCTGCTGAACATGTGTACTCCGAGCCCACACGGGTGTCTGCCGAGCCCACAAAGGTGTCTGCCGAGTCTAAAGGGGTGTCTGCCGAGCCAAAACGGGTGTCGTCCGAGCACACACGTGTGTCGTCTGAGCCCACACAGGGATCTGCCGAGCACACATGGGTGTCTGCCGTGCCAACTGCCGAGCACAAATGGGTGTCTGCGGAGACCCCAAGGGTGTCTGCCGAGCCCACACAGGTGCCCGCCGAGCCCACACGGGTGTCTGCCGAGCCCCCACAGGTGTTTGCCGAGTCCAAACGGGAGTCGGTAGGGGCCACACGGGTGTTTTCCGAGCCCACACGAGTGTCTGCCGAGTCCGAACGGGTGTCTGCCGAGTCCGAACGGGTGTCTGCCGAGCCTACTCAGGTGCCCACCGAGCCCACACAGGTGTCAGCCGAGCCCACAGGGGTGTTTGACGAGTTCAAACAGGAGTTTGCCGAGTTTAAACGGGTGTTGGCCGAGTCCACAAGGGTGTCATCTGAGCCAACACAGGTGTCTGCCGAGCCCACACGATTGTCTGCCGAGTCCAAACGGGTGTCTGCAGAGTCCCAACGGGTGTCTGCCGAGCCAAAACATGTGTTGTCCGAGCCCACACGGGTGTCATCCGAGCCCACACGGATGTCTACCGAGCTCACACGGGTGTCTGTCAAGCCCACACGGGTGTCATCCGAGCCCACACGGGTGTCTGCCAAGCCCACACGGGTGTCATCCGAGCCCACACAGGTGTTTGCCGAGTGCGAACGGGAGTCTGCCAAGCCAAAACGTGTGTCGTCAGAGCCCACATGGGTGTCAACTGAGCCCACGCGGGTGTCTGCCGAGGCCACACGGGTGACTGCCGAGCCCAAACGGGTGTCTGCCGAGTCTGAATGGGTGTCTGCTGAGTCCAAATGGTTGTCTGCTGATTCAAAACGGGTGTTGGTAGAGGCCACACCGGTGTCTGCCGAGCCCACACGGGTGTCTTTCAAGCACACACGCATGTCTGCCGTGCCAACACCGGTGTCTGCCAAGCACAAATGGGTGTCTGTAGAGACCCCAAGGGTGTCGGCCGAGCCTAATCGGGTGACTCCCGAGCCCACACAGGTGCCCGCCGAGTCCACACGGGTGTCTGCCGAGTCCGAACGGGTGTCTGCCGATCCCACACGGGTGTCTGCCGAGCCTACTCAGGTGTCTGCCGAGCCCACACGGGTGTTTGCTGAGTCCAAACGGGTGTCGGCCGAGCCCACAAGGGTGTCATCCGAGCCCACACGGGTGTCTACCGAGCTCACACGGGTGTCTCCCAAGTCAAAATGGGTGTCGGCCGAGCACACACGGGTGTCATCCGAGCCCACACCGGTGCCTGTCGAGCCCCCACGGGTGTTTGCTGAATCCAAACGGGAGTCTGCCGAGTCTAAACGGTTGTCTGCCAAGCCAAAACGTGTCGTCCGAGTCCACATGGGTGTCATCCGAGCCCACACGGGTGTCTGCCGAGTCCAAACGGGTGTCAGTAGGGGCCACACGGGTGTCTTCCGAGCCCACACGGGTGTCTACCGAGCACAAACGGATGTCTTCAGAGTCAAAATGGGTTTTGGTAGAGGCCACATGGGCGTCTGCCCAGCCCACATGGGTATCTGCCGATCCCATACGGGTGTCTGCCAAGCCCCCATGGGTGTCTGCCAAGCCTACTCAGGTGTCTGCCGAGCCCACACGGGTATCAGCCGAGCCCCCACGGGTGTTTGCCGAGTCCAAACGGGTGTTGGCCGAGCCCACAAGGGTGTCATCCGAGCCCACATGGGTGTCATCCGAGCCCACATGGGTGTCTGCCGAGCTCACACGGGTGTCTCCCAAGTCAAAACGGGTGTCGGCCGAGCACATGTGTCCCCCGACCCCACAGGGGTGCCTGCGGAGCCCCCACGGGTGTTTGCCGAGTCCAAACGGGAGTCTGCTGAGTCCAAACGGTTGTCTGCCAAGCCAAAACATGTCGTCCGAGTCCACATGGGTGTCATCTGAGCCCACACGGGTGTCTGCCGAGCCCACACATGTGTCTGCCGAGTCCACATGGGTGTCTGCCAAGTCCAAATGGGTGTCGGTAGGGGCCACACAGGTGTCTTCCGAGCCCACACGGGTGTTTGCCGTGCCAACACGGGTGTCTTCCGC
>NW_006203836.1:576427-577258 GCF_000334495.1 Tupaia belangeri chinensis | reverse complement strand
GGGTGTCTGCCGAGCACACACAGGTGTCTGCCCAGCACAAACGGGTGTCTGCCGAGTCAAAAGGGGTGTCTGTCAAGCCCAAACACGTGTCTCCCGAGTCCGAACGGGTGTCTTCTCAGCCAAAACGGGTGTCATCCGAGCCCACACGGGTGTCGTCTGAGCCCAGACGAGTGTCTGCCGTGCCAACACGGGTGTCTGCCGAGCACAAATGGGTGTCTGCGGAGACCCCAAAGGTGTCTGCCGAGCCTACTTGGGTGTCTGCTGAGCCCACACAGGTGCCCGCTGAGACAAAACGTGTGTCTGCCGAGCCAACACGTGTGTTGACTGAGCCCAAACGGGTGTCTGCCGAGCCCCCACTGGTGTCTGTCGAGTCCAAATGGGAGTCTGCCGAGCCCAGACGGGTGTCTGTCGAGCCCGCATGGGTGTCTGCCGAGCCCACACGATTGTCTGCCGAGTCCAAACGGGTGTCTGCCAAGCCAAAACATGTGTTGTCCGAGCCCACACGGGTGTCATCCGACCCCACACGGGTGTCTGCCGAGCACACAGGGGTGTCTGCCGAGCACACAGGGGTGTCTGCCAAGGCCACACGGGTGTCTGTTGAGCCCAAACGGGTGTCGTCCGAGCCCACACAGGTATCTGCCGAGTCCAAACGGGTGTCTGCTGAGCCAAAACACGTGTCGTCCGAGCCCACATGGGTGTCATCTGAGCCCACAAGGGTGTCTGCCGAGCACACACAGGTGTCTGCCGAGCCCACACGGGTGTCTGCCGAGCACACACAGGTGTCTGCCCAGCACAAACGGGTGTCTGCCGAGTCAACAGGGGCGTCTGTCA
>NW_006203836.1:573209-576255 GCF_000334495.1 Tupaia belangeri chinensis | reverse complement strand
TGTTGCGAGCCCACAGGGGTTTCTGGCGAGCACAAACGGGTGTCTGCCGAGCCCAAAATGGTGTCTTCCGAGCCCACACTGGTGTCTGCCGAGCCCACACGGGTGTCTGCCGAGCCCACACAGGTGTCAGCCGAGCCCAAACGGGTGTCTGCTGAGTCGGAATGGGTGTCTGCCGAGTCCAAATGGTTGTCTGCCGATTCAAAACGGGTGTCTGCCGAGCCCAAATGGGTGTCTGTCAAGCACACACGCATGTCTGCCGTGCCAACACCGGTGTCTGCCAAGCACAAATGGGTGTCTGTGGAGACCCCAAGGGTGTCGGCCGAGCCTAATCGGGTGACTCCTGAGCCCACACAGGTGCCCGCCGAGTCCACACGGGTGTCTGCTGAGTCCAGACGGGTGTCTCCCGAGTCCACACGGGTGTCTGCCAAGCCAAAACATGAATCGGCCGAGCCCACACGGGTGTCGGTTGAGGCCACACGGGTGTCTGCCGAGCTCACACGGGTGTCTGCAGTGCCAACACGGGTGTCTGCCGAGCACAAACAGGTGTCTGCCAAGTCCAAACGGGTGTCGACACGGGTGTCTACCGAGCTCACACGGGTGTCTCCCAAGTCAAAATGGGTGTCGGCCGAGCACACACGGGTGTCATCCGAGCCCACACCGGTGCCTGTCGAGCCCCCACGGGTGTTTGCTGAATCCAAACGGGAGTCTGCCGAGTCTAAACGGTTGTCTGCCAAGCCAAAACGTGTCGTCCGAGTTCACATGGGTGTCATCCGAGCCCACACGGGTGTCTGCCGAGTCCAAACGGGTGTCAGTAGGGGCCACACGGGTGTCTTCCGAGCCCACACGGGTGTCTACCGAGCACAAACGGATGTCTTCAGAGTCAAAATGGGTTTTGGTAGAGGCCACATGGGCGTCTGCCCAGCCCACATGGGTATCTGCCGATCCCATACGGGTGTCTGCCAAGCCCCCATGGGTGTCTGCCAAGCCTACTCAGGTGTCTGCCGAGCCCACACGGGTATCAGCCGAGCCCCCACGGGTGTTTGCCGAGTCCAAACGGGTGTTGGCCGAGCCCACAAGGGTGTCATCCGAGCCCACATGGGTGTCATCCGAGCCCACATGGGTGTCTGCCGAGCTCACACGGGTGTCTCCCAAGTCAAAACGGGTGTCGGCCGAGCACACACGGGTGTCATCCGAGCCCACACGGGTGCCTGCCGAGCCCCCACGGGTGTTTGCCGAGTCCAAACGGGAGTCTGCTGAGTCCAAACGGTTGTCTGCCAAGCCAAAACATGTCGTCCGAGTCCACATGGGTGTCATCTGAGCCCACACGGGTGTCTGCCGAGCCCACACATGTGTCTGCCGAGTCCACATGGGTGTCTGCCAAGTCCAAATGGGTGTCGGTAGGGGCCACACAGGTGTCTTCCGAGCCCACACGGGTGTTTGCCGTGCCAACACGGGTGTCTTCCGAGCCCACACGGGTGTTTACCGAGTCAAAACGGGTGTCTACTGAGCCAAAACATGTGTCGTCCAAGCCCACACAGGTATCTGCTGATCACACATGGGTGTCTGCTGAGCACAAATGGGTGTCTGCGGAGACACCAAGGGTGTTGGCCGAGCCCACACGGGTGTCTGCAGAGCCCGCACGGGTGTCTGCCGAGTCAAAAGGGGTGTCGGTCGAGCCCCAACGGGTGTCTCCCGAGTCCGAACGGGTGTCTTCTCAGCCAAAACGGGTGTCGTCCGAGCCCACACGGGTGTCGTCTGAGCGCAGACGAGTGTCTGCCGAGCCCACACAGGTGCCCGCCGAGCCCACACGGGTGTCTGCCGAGTCAACACGGATGTCTGCCGAGTCCAAACAGGTGTCTGCCGAGTCCAAACGGGTTTCTGTCGAGCCAAAACATGTGTCTTCCGAACCCACACTGGTATCATTCGAGCCCACACGGGTGTCTGCCGAGCAGACACGGGTGTCTGCCGAGTCAAAAGGAGTGTCAGTCGAGGCCACACGGGTGTCTGCCGAGCTCACACAGGTGTCTGCCGAGTCCGAACAGGTTTCTGCTGAGCCAAAACGGTTGTCGTCCGAGCGCACACAGGTGTCTGCTGAGCCCACACGGGTGTCTGCCGAGTCTAAACGCACGTGTGTCGTCTGAGCCCACACGGGTGTCATCCGAGCCCACACGGGTGTCTGCCGAGCACAAACGGGTGTCTGCCAAGTCAAAACAGGTGTCGGTCGAGGCCACACGGGTATCTGCCGAGCTCACACAGGTGTTTGCCATGCCAACACGGCTGTCTGCCGAGCCCACACTGGTGTCAGCCGAGCACAAACGGGGGTCTTCGGAGACGTGTCTTCGGAGACCCCAAAGGTGTCTGCCGAGACCACACGGGTGTCATCCGAGCCCACACGGGTGTCTGCTGAGCCCACATGGGTGTCTGCTGAGCCCACATGGGTGTCTGCTGAGCCCACACTGCAGTCAGTCGGACCCACACGGCAGTTGGCCAAGCCCACATGGGTGCCGGCCTAGTCTACACGGGTGCTGGCTGAGCCTACACGGGTGTCTGCCGAGCTTACAAGAGTGTTGGCTGTGCCTGTATGCGAGTTGGCCGAGCCTGCACGGCAGTCAGCCAAGCCTGCACGGGAGTCGGTTGAGCCTGCACGGGTGTCCGCCGAGCCTACTCGGGTGCCGGCCTGGTCTACACGGGAGTTGGCTGAGTCTACAGGGATGCCAAAGAATGCTGGGGGGCTCAGGAACCACGCCAACTTACCAACAGAAGCTCATGACTTGGGGAAATGTTCAGAGTGAAGGGCCGGTGCAGCTAGTTTTACCTTCCCTTAGACTTTGCACTGGATGAGGTGTCTACACAGACACCCCTGCTCCCGACCACCCAGAGAACAACTTTGTTTTCTGGAAATTCAGGTTTTTTTATCCAGGCATCCATAGAAACCCTCTCCATACACACACACACACACACACACACACATGCACACACATGCACACATGGACATACACACTCATGCACACATACACACATAGACACACACACCCACTCCTTTTCC
>NW_006203836.1:570308-572004 GCF_000334495.1 Tupaia belangeri chinensis | reverse complement strand
AGCTAGTTTTACCTTCCCTTAGACAGACTTTGCACTGGATGAGGTGTCTACACAGACACCCCTGCTCCCGACCACCCAGAGAACAACTTTGTTTTCTGGAAATTCAGGTTTTTTTTCATCCAGGCATCCATAGAAACCCTCTCCATACACACACACACACACACACACACACATGCACACACATGCACACATGGACATACACACTCATGCACACATACACACATAGACACACACACACCCACTCCTTTTCCTGCCACTTTCCAGTGACGTGAGAACAGAAGGCCAAAGGGAGCCTCATCTCCGAGCCCGTGGAGCCCTGATTCTGACCCTGCAATATTCCACGGGGTAGAGCAATACACTGGATTCTTGTGTAGAGGGTACAACGTTGGAAGTGGGTTGTTAGGGATGATCGCACATTGCCCCATGTGCCGTCCCAGACCTGTCCTTTCCAGCTGCAGGAGAAGCTGGGCAGAGCAGTCAGCGGGTGACAGCAGCTTACTAGGACGTGAGAGGTGGGCATGCCACCAAGACCCCGTTCCTGGGCTGTTTGCTGTGCCCGGCTTCTGTGTCCTCCATGCAGCCACACTGCAATGCAACAGACTGCTCTCCCCCGCCCGGGCGAAAACAACCAGTGGGGATGGGCAGAAGCAGGCGTTTCAGCCCCTCTGCCAAGTGGGGCCTTGGAGGGGAGACAGGAAGCCTGGAGCCACAGACCGCGGCCAGCACCTGCAGCCAGCCAGCACCTGGCTTTTCAGGCTGAGAGCAGAATGGGGTGGGGACACTCAGCAGTGAGCCCCTGGACTGCAGAGAAGGAGGTAGAAAAAACAGACACAAGCCCGCAGGGCAACGTCCTGACCCGGGACCCCGAGTTCGGGCTCTGATTCCACGTCCAGGGCCAGAGCCCAGTAGGGGCACTAAAGGAAGAAAGTGTGGTCCAACAGGGAGGCCTGTCCTCTGCCTGTCCTCTGACTGCTCACGCCCCCAACATGCCTGCCAGGTCATGGCCCACCCTCTGGTCCCACCCACAGAGCACTGACCTGGGGCCTCTGCCCACGGCTCTCATGGAAGCCTCGGTTTAGTGAGGTCACTCTGCTCTGCGATGGGGCTCGATCCTCCACCAAACGCTCTCCGCGCCATGAGTACCTGTCACATACTGGACTCAGTAAACGCTGTTGAATGGATGGGACGTCCCATCCCAGGTTTAAGTAGGTGAATTTGTCTCCTAGAATGGAGTGAAGACTCTGCACAGCACATGTGGTAAGTCAGGGCAGGAGGTAATAGTTGGGGACGTTGTCAGAATCAAAATAGAGTCGCTCGTGGTGACATGTCAAGTCCCGGCTACATGAAGTGAGGAAGGCCAGGAAGACTGTGGATATCACACATGTCAGTCTAGGAAGATCACGGGATGTCATGCATGTCAGTCTAGGAAGATCATGGAATGTCACACATGTGGACCCAGGAAGAACATGGGATGTCACACATGTCAGCCCAGGAAGAAGGTGGGATGGCACGCATGTCAGCCCAGGAAGAAGGTGGGATGTCACGCATGTCAGCCCAGGAAGAACGTGGGATGGCACGCATGTCAGCCCAGGAAGAAGGTGGGATGGCACGCATGTCAGCCCAGGAAGAAGGTGGGATGGCACGCATGTCAGCCCAGGAAGAAGGTGGGGTGGCACGCATGTCAGCCCAGGAAGAA
>NW_006203836.1:569421-570132 GCF_000334495.1 Tupaia belangeri chinensis | reverse complement strand
GGAAGAACGTGGGATGTCACGCATGTCAGCCCAGGAAGAAGGTGGGGTGGCACGCATGTCAGCCCTGGAAGAAGGTGGGATGGCACGCATGTCACCCCAGGAAGAAGGTGGGATGTCACGCATGTCAGCCCAGGAAGAAGGTGGGGTGGCACGCATGTCAGCCAGATGACAAGAACTGTCACAAGGACTCAGCTGGAACCACGACGTCTTTGTTTTAAATGAATTGATTTTAAAAATTACTTTTACACTCGAAAACTGTGTATGGTTACAGCATGCCAAATGAATCTCCCCATCATAAATATACTGTGTATTGGTTCGGTCAAAGATATTACCGTGCACGGTATCGTCAACAGACAACCTTTCATCTTTGTGTCCCTTAAATGCTTCTTTCTTTTCCCCTCGATTCCCTCCCCTCACCTTGACTTCCTTAGACATGCCCATGGTTCCAATAGTCTGAAGATCCAGATCTGAAAATCCCCCAAACGTGCCAACAGACAGGATTTGCAGACTCTGCGCCTTAGGCTTTGCTCTGACGATGACGGCATGTGCTGGAGCTGTCTGCTGGCTTCGCAGGGCGTCTGGGACGTGTCCTGTCTGCTGGCTACGCAGGGCGTCTGGGACGTGTCCGGTCTGCTGGCTACGCAGGGCGTCTGGGACGTGTCCGGTCTGCTGGCTACGCATGGCGTCTGGGACGTGTCCTGTCTGCTGGCT
>NW_006203836.1:554501-569184 GCF_000334495.1 Tupaia belangeri chinensis | reverse complement strand
CGTCTGGGACGTGTCCGGTCTGCTGGCTGCGCATGGCGTCTGGGACGTGTCCGGTCTGCTGGCTTCGCAGGGCGTCTGGGACGTGTCCTGTCTGCTGGCTACGCAGGGCGTCTGGGACGTGTCCTGCCTGCTGGCTACGCATGGCGTCTGGGACGTGTCCTGTCCACTTCTGCAAAGCACCTTCCTGGTATAGACGGGGGCGTGGAAGGCCACGTGTCTCAACAGCTGTCTGATGTCACACACCTTCGCAGTACATGACAGCAGCTGGATTTGCTCCTGCATGGCCCCTCCCCAAGGTCCAGACACCTTTCTGCATGCACATTGCGCTGCTCAGATCCGGAAGCTAAGCGTTTTTTTTTCCCATCACAGGAGTAAAAGCGCCAGCAGCACTGGCCACCCCGTTCTTACAGGGCCTTTGGAGCAGAGGATGCCCTCGGAAAGTGTGCTGTTCCCCAGGCTGCATGACTCGGACACAGCACTGAGAGTGGGAAGAGCCGAATTCCATGGAGCAACTCAAGAAAAGGTTCTTAGGGGAAGAAATATCTAGGAAGAATTCAAAGGGCATGTGAGAGACAGGCCGTGTATCTCCAGAGAGAGAGAGATCAGACACAGTGGAGAACAAGAATATTAGAGTACATAATTAAGTTGAAGTGCAATCTTCGTACTGTACATTAGTTCACGTATAGTCACTCACCCACCCTCTACTGCACAATTTCTACGTGCAAGGCACTTTGGGGGCCATCGAACACAAAAGGAAATCCCTTCCCTCATGGAGTTTGCATTCCTGGGGGAAGGGGAAACAAAATCAAATCTGGGTGAAATACACTGTGTATTAGACACAGGTATTGCTACGCAGAAAATAAAGCAGAGGAGGGAGGTTGGGAACGTTTGGGTTGTAATTTGGACAGTGTGTCATTTTCATATAATTTGAGGTTATCAAAGAAATTGATAGAGTTAGGAAAAAATCGCCAGGTTTGTGTGAAACAATTTACCCTCGGTCTGTGGGGCCGCACGAGATGGTCTCGTTCTTAAATCGAAGCTGGCAGTTCAAGGGGGCCGTGCGCTGTGTCTGTACTTGAGGCCTCTCATCGGCTGCCGTGTGCTGAGCAGAACCGTGGGACTCCTGCCAGCTTCCAGACTGATGGGAATCTTGGGAAGGAGCCCCGCCGTCGCTGAGGAGTAACAGCGCCCCGTGAGGTCCGCAGAAGTCCTAGCCCGGCCGCCTCAGCACACAGACCTGGGTCAGGAGAGCAGTGGGGTAAATGCAGATCATAGCAACGGGCCTCATCGCTCGGGATAGATCGTTTCTAGGGAATTACGCCACTGCCCGTGCGGGGGAGCAGCGTGGCAGGCGGGTACGGACTCTGGAAAAACGCCTCGTGAATGGCTTTAGAATTAGGAGCTTAATAAAAATCGACATCTACGTGGACACTATCTTGTGGTGGAAAGTCCAGCTAAAAGATTGGAAAGCCAGGAAACGGATGCAAATAAACGGAGAGCAAGCCGCACGGGGAGGAGCCCCCAGGGCTGGCCCTTGCTCTTATTCGGCACGAGCCCTGATGCCTGGGCTGACACTGGGATAAATAGACGGGAATGAAGTGAGCCAGCGGACCGAGCTGGCAGGAGCCCTCAGAAAGGTGGGAGGTGTGCTCGTGCCCAAATCCCCAAAGGAGGGAAGACAGGAGAGAGGGAGTGTGGCGTGACCATTTCTCATGGGGAGAGTGCTGTCTCTCTCTGTCTCAGTCTCTCTGTCTCTCTCTGCTGAGCACATGTGCCCTCTAGCAGCTGGATCGCACATGCTGATTTGCAGCTCGTGTTTGGATCCAGTAGCTCAGACACATAGCATGTGTGCACGTGTGCTCAAAATCCCAAGAATCCGGGAGGCTATCGTGGCTGACCACGCCCCGCAAGAACACGCTTGCTCACGCCCTCTGTCTTCCTTGCTGCCCCTCCAGTGTGTGCCCCTGCTCTGTAGCAACTTTCAAACTACAAAAAAGAAGAAACAAAGAGGAAACACAACGTGGAGTGCAAAATGAATTATCTTCATACCCCAGGGCAGACTAAGAGGAGACACACAAAGGGCAATTGTAGTTAAACACTTTCTATCAAAAATGAGGAATTCTGACAGTCATTGAGGCTCAGAAATGATCCAGATAAACCTCAGGTTACTCTTCCAAGACCTTACTCAAATGTGACCATGCTTTCGCGGTCTTCTTTGACTCTCTCTCTCCCGGAGTTATCTTCCCAATGTGTCTGAGGTAGCACTGCCCACACCGGGCTTCAGTGGCGTCTGACCTTGTGGGAGGTGAGGTCTGAAGGGTTGGTTCACGTCTGACTGCACGTGGCCTCCGGAGCCTAGAGGGCTGATTGACTGGTGCGTTGAGTGTCCACCGCACTGAATGCACGCTTAGATGTGCACGGGGCTCGTTACTAGTGCTAACACTCCTTAACTTTGATAAGGCCACGCTGTGTGAAAACACACATCAGAGAAAGTCCTTTATGTGCCGATGTGAAGACGCCACGATACCCCTTTTTAAGGACCAAATGCAAGGTGCCCGACGATGCAGATAGCTGGCTATTTTGTGTGTTGAAGTGAGAGGTAAAACATGATGGGAACAGAAATAAAAGCAAAAGCTTTCACTTTATTCATTTTATATTGTTTTTAATTTTTAAACATCCATTTATCAAGCATCACTTAATCAAAACGTTAAAAACAAAAAAGAAACTCATTGCAGATCTACCCACTGAGAGCTGGCCCCATGGCCCAGTGGTTCAAGGACCTGGTCTCACAAGACTAACAGTGGTCTCAGTCCCAGATTGGAAACACGCCAGTTGCACGTGTGTGTGTGCCCCGAGTCTTTACAAGGAAGGAAAAAGAGAGAAGGTGTCCCAGCATCACCACACCCCACTGTGGCTGCTTTCTCCCTTCTCTCTCTCTCTCTGTCTCTGTCCCGGTGCAGAAAGCGCATCTGCCCTCTGGCAATGGAAAAGACAGAAAACAAAAGAAACCACTCCCCATGGAGAAAGATGCCAGCAACAATGAAGGCCGAAAGGCGGCCTAGGCCTCTGCGGCTAATTTAAGCAGAAAGCACTGCTGTTTGACACGTGAACTCAGTTCCAGTCATAAACCAAATTGCTGTTCAAAAACTGAAAGGAGTTTACATTTCCTCATGCAAGACACAGTAGTCAAAATTCTTTGGAAAGCCTCACTGGGTAAAGGTGGCCCCCGCTCTGCTGTTGATGCGCCACTGAGGTTGCATGCCTTCAGGGCCTCCCTCTGCCGCACTGAACCGAAGACAACTCCAGTATCTTAAATAACGAGACTTAGTATATCCTCCAAGTACTATTGGGTACTAAAACAGATTCGTATGCAGTTTTCACTCGTCGAAGCTATGACCGCTTCCCAGACCGATCACTTTGAAGTAAAAACTCTCATACACACCCATACATTTGAGTGGCACCTGTCAAAGTATAATTTTCAAGAAGTTATAAGATATAACTGATTCCAATATAGAATAAGCATGTGCTAAGGATTTATCCCACTTATTAATGAGGGAGCCAGCTGGACAATGAAGCTGTTTCGAAGCAGTTAGAGAAGAGCGTTCATGTAGGCGCGAGTGAAAACCTGTTTGAAAAGGTGTGGTCACGTGCAGACTGGCCAACATACCCTACACAGGAGCCAACCGAGCCTTTGCGGTTACGTTTTCTATTAGGCAGAAGTCATTTGCCTTTCTACCAGATAATTCTTCCAATGGCTTTCACAGGAAACAGACTTTTAATCAGTATTTGGATATAGTCAAGCAAGCGCGTGTTCTTCTGTATTCTAGTCCATGCTGTTGCTAATCTCATAAAATAATCATGATCTGGTGATTCGTAAAAACAAAGGTTTATTCAGATTATGGCTTGGACAACCAGGGTTCAGGGGTTATATCTGGTGAGGCTTCATCTCAACATGGTGGAGGGTAGGCATGTGTGCGCAGGAGCATGTGCACAGGAGCGTGTGCACAGGAGCATGTCCAGGCGCATGTGCACAGGAGCGTGTGTGCAGGCGTGTGCGCGTGCTTCTGTTCTAGTCTTGCTTTCTCTCTTATAAACTGGCCAGAGTCAGCAGTGGCCCCCCAATGACCTTAGTCCTACTCTGAGTCGGTACTGGGCCCCCCGGTGACCTTTGTCTTACTGTACTGAAGACACCCTAGCTGGAATAAGGTTTTACCACCTCTCAATCCTATCACAAGTAAATCTCTGTTGAGGGTACATTTAAACTATAAAACCGTGAGCAATTAAACCGTCTTCGGGCGAGCCTGTTCATGCTCTGATATGGCATTGTTGGGACAAATCCTCCTCTTTCTGCTTTCCTTCCAAGTTAGACGATGGGTTTTGGTTGTTTTTTGTTTGGTTTAGTTTGGTTTGGTTTGTTTGTTTGTTTTTGGCCATAGGGCATATGGGATCACCAGAGAGACAGAGACAGAAAGAAGGAAAAGTGAAAAATCACCTCTTGGGGAAATGACTACATAACAATCCCTTCTCTTCCATTCTCCTTGGGATTTGAGGCATGTATGCACATATGTCCAGGGTGATTTTCAAGCTACCAGGTCCAAAATTTGAACTACAGTTGACCACAAGGTAGTTCAGCACCTCAACCACCACACCACCTGATGGCCCCACAGGCAATGTTTCTTAACACACACTAGTAAAATAAAAGATAATGAAAGGATGGTGTGAACTAAAGCCCCTATCTTTGCCAAACCTGAAGTGAAGAAACAGTAATGTTTACTGATTCCAAAGAATGTACCTAGAAGTCCAGCAGGGGAAGACATGGGTTTATTACTTCCACGGCAGAACTGAATGGGTGTGCCCACGACAGTAAGTTGGTAAGTGACCCCCACAGTCAGGGAGCACAGGCTTAGTTATATACGTTAAAAGCAAAGCATACAGCTCTTCAGGGCCCCAACTCCGCCGAGAGACTTTGGTTCCACTCCCAACAAGTCTTTCTTCATGAGTGCCACCCCACCCTCCAGGTCTGTCATTGGAACAGGGGACCCTCCAGCCCGCACACTGTGCGCTTGTGCGACTCGAGCCTCTTTATTAAGTCATATCTTTGTAGCTCACCCACAACTTGTTAGAAACTGAAAGTCTGGTAGAGGGACCGAGTATCTGAAGCTACCCATACAAATTCTACCTGCTGTACCCTGGAAGACACAGCCTTCTCCCAGGATCACACCCGGGATCTAAGGGTGAGATGATCTCCTCAATACCATGGAGTATTCTCCAATAAGACATGAATATTGTATCAGATGGCCAAAACCCAGTGACGACACAGAAGGAAGAAGAGAAAACAAGGAAAGATCTCTTTTTCTTTTTTTTATTTTTAATTTTTTCTTTGGAGAGGTTTTTGCTATAGGGCGCGTACGCTCGCCAGACAGAGACATAGAGACAGAAAGCGAGAAATCACCCCCCAGAGGGGATGGTCACGCCACAATCCCTTCTCCTCCATTCTCCTCTCGGGATCTTGGGCACGCATGCACACGCGCCCGGCGTGAGTTTTAAGCCACCGGGTCCAGGATGCGAACCGCGGTCAACTACGTGAGAGTCCAGTGACATAGCCATTACGCTAACTGCTGGTTCCCCACAAGGAAATATCTCTACCCCAAGGGAACATAGTGACCTTTCACCAACAGCGGACAACATGAAAGAAGCCACAGAAATGTCAGGAAAAGAGTTCTGAACAGTCATTGTGACAAAACTCAGTGAGATTCAAGAGAGAACAGGCAATCAACTCCAGGAAATGAGGAGATCATTCCAGGCCATGAAGGAAGAATTCCATAAAGGGATGATACTCTAAGAAGGAATCAAACAGAACTCCCGGAAATGAAAACTACAATACAAGAAATGGAAATCTTTCTCAAAACCATTAACAACAAATTGGAACATGCAGAAGAAAGAATTTCTGACCTTGAAGAAAAGCCTCTAACATAGACCCAACCATCAAAAAGAATGAAAATGCATTCATACATACATACATAAAATAAGGATAACATACAGAAAATTCTAGACACCATTAAACCCCAAATATCTGTATAGTGGATATTCCAGAAGGTGAAGAAACTGATAAAGCCATGGAAAACCTCTTCCATGAACTATTATCTTAAAACTTTACAAATCTAGAGAAACAAGGAGAAATTCAGACTCAAGAAATAAAAAGAATTTCAAATAAAAAAAATCTTTCCCATAGCACATCATAGCCATATTGGTAAAAGTCAAAGACAAAATAAGATTCTAAAAATGGCAAGAAATAAATATCAATCTACATACAGAAGTTATCCTATTAGGGTAACATCAGACTTCTCAATTGAAACAATACAAGCAAGGAAGGAATGGAAAGACATATTTAAAACATTAAAAGAAAAACAATTTCAACCAAGATTACTATACCTGGTAAGATTATCCTTCAAATAAGAAGAACAAATAAAATCATTCTCAGGTAAACAGAAACTGAAAGAATTCACTATGACTAGACCATTTCTTCGAAAAATATTGAAGGGAGTACGGTATCAGGGAAATGAAAAACACCAACATAAATAAGTGAACAAAACCAATCAATAAAATGGCTAACAAAATGTCCTGGATATGTCTGCAAATATCTATAACAACACTGAATGTTAATTAATTAAATTCTACAATTAAAGGACATAACTTTCAGTCTATATCCTTATCAGTGAGGTGTATTTCTCATAAGCAGCTCATAGAGGACTAACAATAAACTGAGATAGAATTGAAGAAAGCAATCCCATTTACAACAGCAATAAACAAAAACAAACAAAATAAAAAACAATAACAAAAACAACTAGGAATAAATCTAATCAAAGAAGTCAAAGACTTCTAAAAGGAAAACTATGAAATACTTAAAAAATAAATTAAAAATGATGCAAAATGTGGGGAAAAGATCCCCAGTTTCTTGGAATGCAAGAATGAATACAACTGAGATGTCAACTGTACCCAAATCATCCAATGCAATTTCAATCAAATTACCAGAGATATTCCTCACAAAATAGACAAAAAATAATCATAACATTTCTCTGGAACAATAAAAAGCCCCATATCATCAAGCAAACACTGTGCAAAAATAAATAAATAAGTAAATTAGGAGGCATGTCACTTCCTGACCTCAAAATATCTTTCAAAGCTGTGATAATTGAAACAGCATGTTATTGGCATAAAAACAGGCAAGAGACCAATGGAACATAATTGAGAACCCCCAAATAAGCCTCAAAACATACAGCCAACTGATCTTCGACAAAGGGCACAAGACGGCACCACAGGGAAAAGAAAATCTCTTCAGCAAACGGTGCTGGGAGAACTGGATATCCACCTGCAGAGGAATGAACCTGGACCCCGTCTCTCACCATGTAATAAAAATCAACTCAAGATGAGTCAAAGATCTAAACGTAAAATGTCAAACTATAGAACTTTCCCTGGTGGGAAACACAGGGAAAACTCTTGGAGATATTAGAGTAGGCAGACTTCTTAAAGAAGACTCCTAAAACACAGATGATAGTCCCAGAAGTAGACAAGGAGGGCTGCATTAGGCTAGGAAGCTCTAGCACCGCGAAAGAAGCACAAATTGGAGAAAGGAGGCCACTGTCAAGGTGGGAGAACGCGTTTGCAGACCGTGCCTCAGGTAAGGGACTGCTAAGCAGAACACACGGGAACTCAAGCAGCTCGCCCGCAAAGAATAAGCAATCGGATAAAAAGGTGGGCGGATGAGCCGGATAGGCAGCTCTCTAAGGACGGCAGGTGAGGAGCCAAAGCGCAGATGAAAGCACGCTCAACGTCTCTTACCGTAAGGGAAATGCAAGCCAAACCACAGTGAGATACCACCTGACCCAGGCAGAATAGCTAGAATGTAAAGAAATAAAGAGAGTACTGGTGACTATTGGAAGGCGGGGATGTAAACTGGTGCACCCACAGGGGAGAATGAGATGGAGCGTCCTCCGAAACCTGCAGACAGAACCGCCGTGCTGCCCAGTAAGCCCCTCTTGGCAGCTACCCAGAGGACCGAAAACCCTGGGTCAGAAAGCGCTTGTGCTGCCGTGTTTATTTGCAGTATCGCTTACAATTGCTAGGACACGGAACCAACCCAGATGTCTAAGAGCAGACAAACGAGGAGAAAACTTGGCAGACATACTCTATGAAATACTACTCAGCCATAAAAAAGTGAGGCATTTGATACAAAGTGGGCAAATACGGAAGATGTAGCGCCAAGCAAAGCAAGCCGGACTACGGAAGGCAGGCCTCGCAGGTCCCCGCCAGTGCCTACTGACGGTCTGCGCTCTGCAGAGACTGGCAGGCTGGAAGGGGAAACAGCAGGAGGGCAACGGTCGATACTAGACAGTGTGGGGAGGGTGAGAGTGGCGAGAAATAAGGGGAAGGTGGCGGTCAGGGACAAAGCAAATAACGTGCTTAGTAGACACGGAAAGGAGAGACATCTACGGCAGTGCACGGTGACGGCGTCGCCTTGACTAACGTGCACTGTGTCCGTGCTGGGGAACGCGTTGTACACTGTGAAGAAGCACGGCGAATGAGTGCAAATAAAAATAAATAAGATAGTAAATGGAAAACAGAAATCAGTGACGGATGGAAAAATAAACATGTGTGCAGAAGAACAGCAACAACGCCCATGTAAGATGGATGAAGCCTTTCTGCTCCGAGACGCGGGTCTATTTGCTGTACCTTGTGAGGCTCACGGTAGAAGGTCGCACTACAGTTTATAGGAGCAGCGGAGTGTGCTTAGGGGTCAGCGTGTGCTTGGGGGGGGGGCAGAGTGGCTTAGGGGTCAGCGGCTCTAACTGTGATGACAACTTGGGAGGGCTGTGGAAACGGGCAACTCTGCTGTGGGCTGATTCCGTGAGGTGGCAGTGACTGTCACGAGATTCCTACTGTGGGAGCCGGGACCTGCAGCCAGGTGTCAGGAGAAGCAGGGACGAAGTGGGTGAGGAAGTTCGGTGTCCGGGGCATACCCTACCACGCTAACTGGCAGACGCAGCTTTCACGGAAGGGAGTATCCCAACGGTGCCGCCTTTTCTTTCCGCCTTAACTTGGAAGCTGACAGCAAAGCCGAGATTGTGTTGGTCCAAAGTAGACCCTGGGGCTGACGCCTGGAAGACACCCTGATTTCTGCAAGGTCAGTACCAGTCTGCTTCCTAACGAGTCACGACTGTGTGCAGCAAATGGGAAGCACTTGGCCAGAGTTCTTGGGGAAGAGCAGGAACCGCGGGGCAAGTAGGAATACTTTAGTAGGAGCCCCTACTAACTGAAAGATAGGCTTTCAACAAATAATGCAACCTTTCGTGTTCCAGAAACAAATATAAGACATAACCTCAAGGATCCTGACGTGAAACTGTGTGATGATTTTTTTAATAATAAATTAGTCTTGGAAAATTCTTAGAAATGCGTTAGACAATTCATAAATGATCTTTTCGAGTCTCAAATCACTGGGCTAAGACTAGAGTAGAGACAATACTATTTATCTTTGCCCAAGACACTCTTATTTTTTCTATATCCGTTTCTTTTCGCTTTGTTTAATATCCTAAGGAATTTTGGGTTGGAAAGCTTACAGTTGGCATAAATACCCTTTTCCTGCTTCTCCACGGGAATATCAGAAATGCTTCTCTGCATAGAAAATTCCCTGAAGAAGGAGGAGGAGACAAGGGGAGCCGCTGGTCCTCCCGCTAAGTCTCTTACGGGGTCCAGATGACTGGGCAGGGATGTTACAAAGAGAAGCAGATGCAGTTCGGATGATTTGAAAACCTCAGCCACTATCAGAAAGAAATCTGGCCCAGACAGAAGTGTCGCTAGTAACACAGTATCTCCTCACTAGCCACTAAAAGCTGAGGTGCTGTTAGGGAAAAATAGGAACTAGAACGAAGACCACTTAGCAGCTTCAGAGCAGTGCCGAGACGGACTCTTTGTTCTGTTCTGGATTGGTCTCAACAAAGCCTGAGGAGGAGGGACTGCTCCCCAGAGAAACGAAGCTATTCATTACCTGGACTTGCTGAAGAAGGCTGGAAGTTGGGTGTTAAGTAGGGGCCAAACTCAAATGCCACAGAGCCATCGCCAGGAACCCAGGAACAGGGGACCTGTCCCGACTAGACACTGGCATGAACGGCTTCGAGACCATTCTCAGAGCCGGCTGCACTCAACTCTTAAGACCGGGGGCCCTTTTGTGGTATTTGCTAGAAAACAATACATTTATGTATTTATTTATTTTAATTCTTGATAAAAAATAAAAACCCTCAGCATATGGCCTTGACTTTAGAGACAACAGACAAGAAGCAGAAACCAATTAGAGAAGACGGGGAAGGCCTAGAAAGGTGCGTGTGATAGGGAGACGTTTCCCTCCCGCTGGAAGGAGAAAGACTGGAAGGAGAAAGCAAGCTTTGGGAGGTTAAAACACTCTTAGGGGTAAAGCGAAACCGGGAAGGGCGAAGTCTCCCAGAGGATCTATTCGCAGACGCAGATGGCTGAAAGCTTTGACAGAGCCCCATTCTCAGAGGCAGCTATAAGGACGTTCGCGGACGTTCGCGGAGAAGGCGGAGAAGGCAAGTCTCTGGGGAAGACAAGTATAAGAGCTCATTAGAAAGAAAAGATGAAAACAAAGGTTCCCTAAAATGGAGGATTTTTACATGCAAAGGAGTAGCTCAAACTCAGAGGCCCTCCCCAAAGGGCTGGCCGTAGGAAAGTGGTTTTCTAGCTGTGCAGGTAAAGGTCTCCAATACGGCCTCTGGCCTCAAAGATGACAAACAGGAAGTGTCCCAGGTCACTAGGTGTTTGAGAAAAGACGCCCGGATGTACAAAGGATTGGATGCACTTGAACTCCCTGCATGACACCACTTCAGCCTCCCCCTGCTCTGCCTGTGAAATTTCACTCCTCACCCTGTGACCACCGGCACTGGTGTTCAGGTGTTCACTTAGAGGCGATGTGGCTTGGCAGCCAGCCAGAGACAGACTCGGGATCAGGTCTTGCCCTGCTCTCCTTTAAAGCAACCTCGGGAACCTGAATCTTCCCAGTGGGATGCCCTGCACATTCTCGTGAAGGATCACATTTTAAACAAGTGCATCATTGAAAGGTTTTAAGCAAGAGGAAGTGCAGGATCGTGAGTGTCTGCTGAAGAGAAGCTGACTGATCTTTACCCTTTTCAGTACGGTCTCACCAGCACTTGTCGTTCTTTCTTTCTTTTTAAAAATGTTAGCTATTCTGACGGGTTTATGTGGTACGTAGTTGTAATTTTGGTTTGCATTTCTCTTACGATGAGAGACGTTGAGCGTGTTTCCACCTGCGCTTTGGCTCCTCACCTGCTGTCCTCAGCGAGCTGCCTGTTCAGCTCATTCGCCCACCTTTTTATTGGATTGATTTTTTTTTTGCTGGTAAATTGAGTTTCCTGTGTATTCCGATTATCAATCCATTATCTATGAAAGATTCTAAAACAAAATAAGATTCTTTGCCCCCTTTGAATCACTAGTCTTGGAAAAACTGAGATTTCATAGTTGTTTCTTAAATATGAAGGATAATCTTACCTCCTCTGGTCCAAATTCTATTCATTCTATCATAAGAGGAGAAAAAAAAAAAACAGTGTATCTCGGAATATTGACTTTTTCATACCTACGCTATCTTACAACTAAAAGAAACCTTTGTGGGACGTGCTGTTTATTATATACTGCATAGCTAGAATTTGCCCACAGTGAAGAGTTGTATGGATTGGGCATAATCTCTGAAAGAAGAAAAAATATGTTTCTAAATATGTTTAAAAAAATCAATTGAGTTTTCCATGTTTTATATGGAAGAGAAATGTATATTTCTTATAAATTTTGGTTGTACATAAAATAATTCTACCAAAGTTTTATCTAAATATAAAACAAAAATTTAAAAAAAGGGAAGGGAAGGAAAGGGAGGGAGGGTAAAGGGGAAGGAAAAAATTAGAGATCTGAAGTTTTTATTTTCAAAATAAAATGAATTCCCATTTTCCTTTCCTAAACTTATTTTCATCGACATTGCTACTAGCAGAGGGTAAGAACATGTAGTTTGAACATGGGTAATGACGCATAGCAACCCCTTCCTCCAATAATCAGTTGTGATCAACCAGAAAAAGTGTGACTTGCAGTTATTTACGAACTGCCCAAACATTTGGTGCCTGCAAAGAGGAAAGCTGCAATTTCTAGAGCAGTTGGAAGGTTCTTACTACCGGGGGCAGCATTTCCCCACAGGAGCCGGAAGAAGCAGTGATTGCTGGGGCCAGCAGGTGGCGTGGTGGCTAGGCGCACTAGACTCCCACGTGGCCCCCTCCCAGGACTGTGGCAAGAAATAAGAGATGTGAACAGTGTCTGGCACTATGCAATATGCAAGCAGTTAAAAACATTGAGCACTGGTAGTACCCATATTACTAATTTTGTACCAGAGCCATAGTAGACTAACTGGTCTTCTAGTCAACTTATTTTCTCCTCTGTCCTTTTAGAAATAAGCAAATTTGTAATCACAGTAAAACTTGGCTCTATGACCCTTAAATTTTTAGAAATATAAATGAGGTGAGACCAGCTGGTGGCAGTGGTTAAGGCAGCTGAATCTTACATGACTGACTGTGCGGTTTGAGTCCTGGACATGGTGACCTGAAAATGACAGGTGGAGCAGGTGTGTGTACGTGCGCCAAATCCTGAAGGAGGGAGAATGGAGACAGGATCGTGGCATGGCTATCCCCCACGGGAGTGGGCAGGGTTCTCATTCTCTCTCTTCTCTCTCTCTGTCTCCAGTGAACACATTCACTCTGGCAAAATTTAAATATATATATACATATATACATATATATTATATAAATATAATACGTGTAGATTAAAAAACTTCTTGAACTATGTCATACATTAAGACAATGGGTCTCCATTTCTCTGTGACTCAGAAATAAACAGTGTGATAGTCACCACACGACGACGATTAGAACAGGAAGCGTTTCTGTTGGAGTCTGACTTACGGCAGTCACCGCCTACCATCAGTTTGCCATTCTCTTAGCATTCTCTCTCAGGGACCACACAGTAAGTCTACGGCCATGCAGTTGTTTGCTGTCTCTAACCCTAGCCTCTATGCCGTGAGCTGTGTAATTGTCACTAGGCCATATTAGCATTTGTGGGTCTCTCGACACATGGGGTACAAAGGTGACATGTGTATGGATCGTGTGAAGTTGTCACACAGCACGAAAACATGGGCTCAATCACAGAGGCTGTGCTTGTCACCTAATGATACATCCATGTCATAGAAGTACAGAAACCGCGTCTTATTGCCCGTACAAGTTCCTTACAGTAGGATGAGCTCAGGGAGATGAATGTGAATGAGTGCTCACATGTCATATGAGATGATTAAAAATGAGTGGGTCCCTTTTAGGGATTAGTGGATGCTAAATTATTTCATTCACTTGCTACATAGGATGAATAATAAATCACTCTCCAAGCCTGCCAGTCTATTCATTTACTACATAAGGATGTTTAGAAGCTAATTACTCTGAGATAGTCTATCCAGTAAGAAGGGAGTAAGGAGATGAGGAATTCCAGGCCTGATTGCAATTTTTGGGGGTCTGACAGTCAGTTAGATTTTTTTCAGAGTTACACATAATTATATCTATTTGCTAGTTTTCTTTCAGACTTCTGCTTTGAATGGCCTAGCCTTTTCAAGGTTGTCGGAGAATCCATTAGAGATCAAAAAGCCCATTAATCCAAATCAGTACTTCCTAAACCAGTGTCATTTCAACCTCTATTTTATAGGCATCTGGAGGATCCATTCTCTTATTGCACATCTATTAAACTTTTCACAGGACACTCCCACCCCCTTTCCTCTGGGAATACCATTAACCGAGTCTTTCAGCCCCTGCTTACTGAGTGCCTGCTGCATGCTCAATGCCCTGGCAGAGAGTGTGGGAGAAGACCATCTGAGTCATGTTCTTGACTCTGGAAAAGCTTCAAAACCAATGAGAAAGACCATCTGAGCATACACAAAATTATGAGATTCAATAAACATGTATTGTCTGTGGACTTTGGCCCACACGCTGTGCTGGGCACATTGGCAAACATTGTCATCTCAACGTTGTTTTAAAATTCATGTGGAGCACATGTTTGCACATGAGAGATGAAGAGGGGGAAGCACCTTCCCAGGGCCCACGCTGCAGTCCCCTTTCTCCCGCCCTACAGACCACCAGGCTCCTGAGTGCGAGTACACCTGTCAGGCATGTTTTCAAGCCAGCTGGGGTGGGGCTTCATCGGCGTGTGTCTTCGAGTTTGGCAGTCCAGCATGGTGCTGACTCCACCGCAGAGGCTGAACCAGCGCACTATCAAGTGTAATTATAATGACACTTTGGGTGAGTCTTATCACCGTTTTATAGATGGGGAATTTGAAGCCCAGAGAGATAGTTTGCTTATACCCACACAGCTGCTCAGTGAGTAACTAAGGTTCAGGCCCCTCTGCACTCTGAGCCCGTGTTCTTCCCAACCCATGTGCTCCAGACACAACGTGTGAGATAATTCAGTGCGATTTTGTGTGCGAGAAGATACATTTTGTAAGTCTGAGCAAAGAACTCAGTTTTCAAATAAGCCTTTGCAGGTAGAATGTCTTTTCTGAACAGGGCTTTGAAGGGTTAAAAGGAGGCAAGGG
>NW_006203836.1:545244-554280 GCF_000334495.1 Tupaia belangeri chinensis | reverse complement strand
AGAGGAGAAAGGGAAAGACAGGAGCGAAATCCCAGAGGTCAACGGGAGAGAGTTTCCTGACAGCAGGACTGATTACGAAGACCTAGGAAGGTGAGCCGGGAGCTGTCACATGCCAGGCCACAGGAGCGAGGGCTATGAGGTTCTGGCAGACTCTGTCCTTGGTCAAACTTCCCCAGGTTCCTCTGAGCCCTCCTCTCAATGAGGCCCTACCTTGGCCCATGAGTGCCACAGACAGCACGAGGGGTCTCACCCGCCCCCATACTTAGAGACTGAGACTCAGGCATGGCTTCTGTCGGCCCAAGGCCATGTCCTTAGGGTGGCCCCACCCCCTTGATTCCCACCTGAGAAAGTTCAACAGTGTCAAACAGCAGTGTTGGTTCCAGCCGAAACCTGACTACAGACCCCAACCCTCTTAGACGATGGTACTTCCGAAAACCTGACACTGCAAATCCTTCCTCTGCCCCTTTGGGGTGAACGTCTACGGCCCAGGAGTATATTCCTGGAAGACCTGGAAGCCGTCCCTTTGTGGTGGAATCATCCAGAAGGATGAGGTCCTGACGGTGATCTCTGTGGGACGTGGGAGTCTAACCTGGGAAGGACCAGCTAGCAGACACACACGGCCGTCTCACGCCGGCCAGCATCTCCATCCGCCACTGTCCTTCGGTGCTTTGCCGTCAGGGCACCAGCGTTGAAAGCTCCCCACCTTTGTTTCTTTGGAATTTGTGAAAGCTCCCCACCTTTGTTTCTTTGGAATCTGTTCAGCTTATAGCCTGAATAAAATCTATCTTCCCACCTGAACCAACATCGGCTCTGTCGCTCTTCACCTGGATAGGAGAGGGCCGGTAAAAACAGCGTCCACCTTACAGCAGGAAGCAGAGGGGCCCTGCTCACCTCCAGGCGGAGTCTGAGGGACTGAGCCTACAGTCAGGTCCTCTGGGGCTGGGCTCCCACCTGCTGTCCACCTTGTCTCCCACCACACCCCACCCAACGACAGTGCCCGTGCTACACGGATGTAAGCTAGCGTGTCCACACCCCACCCAGCCCCAGTGCCCATGCTACATGAATGTAAACTAGTGTGTCCACACCCCACCCAACCACGGTGCCCATGCTACATGGATGTAAGCTAGCATGTCCACGCCCCCCCCAGCCCCAGTGCCCGTGCTACACGGATGTAAGCTAGCGTGTCCACGCCCCACCCAGTCACGGTGCCCGTGCTACATGGATGTAAGCTAGCATGTCCACGCCCCACCCAGCCCCAGTGCCCATGCTACACGGAGGTAAGCTAGCGTGTCCACACCCCACCCAGCCCCAGTGCCCATGCTACATGGATATAAGCTAGTGTGTCCACACCCCACCCAGCACGGTGCCCATGCTACATGGATGTAAGCTAGCGTGTCCACGCCCCACCCAGCCCCAGTGCCCATGCTACATGGATATAAGCTAGTGTGTCCACACCCCACCCAGCACGGTGCCCATGCTACATGGATGTAAGCTAGCGTGTCCACGCCCCACCCAGCCCCAGTGCCCGTGCTACATGGATGTAAGCTAGCGTGTCCCTCTAAGCGGCTCGTGTTCCTCGCCCCCATCCTCTGCAGTCTCTCTCCTGCACACGGCCATGGGAGTAAACGTCAGCTTACTGAGTGTCGAGCGTGGTTGCCCGTCTAAGGTCGCCTTATCTTCAGCACCACTCCTCCTCCTCACTGTCCTCCAAGCTCCCTGGTCTCTTCTGCTGACCAGGTGACTCAGGCTTGGTCAGTCAGTCCAAGTGGTTTGCTTCAGAGAGTGACAAAGCCATAATTCAAGCTCAGGACTTTGAAGTCCCCTCCTGACTCTGCTTTTGCTCAAAACCAAATACAGCATCTGATCCCCACCCCGCAAGCTCCTTCTCCTCACCTTGCTCCTCTACCAGAGCAGGCGTACTGCAACTCAGTTCGAACTCGCTGCCGTGTGAGACAGCCCTCCCCATCACAGCGTTCCAGGGTCGCCGCGTCGTAACAATGGCGTTTTGCACTCGTCTGTGTCTCTGTCAGCTCGATGGCCGACGGTCGGGTCCCGATCAGTCCCAAGCCCAGTGCTTGTCACACAGCCCAGCCTCAGCTAAAGCCTCAGGGACTACACAGAGAGGAGAGAGGAGCTGCAGCCGGGAGCTGAAAACGTGGTGGGCACGAGGGCTTAGGTTAGTTCTGACCACGAAAGGAAGCAGCATTTTCACAGAAAAATCGATAGACATACTAGTTTTTTTTTTTTTTTTTAATGAAGAAAAAGTGTGTGAAACCAGATCTACTCACCATACACTGACTGAACCTCTTCTGTGGGCCGGCCACTGTCCTGAGCCCAAGATCGCCCCAAACTACCAGCACAGTCAGTGGGAACTAAGCATCGGGGGGACAGCGCCTCCTCCACAGCAGGGCTGGGCTGCGGACCTGCTGTGAGGTAAGAACCGAGCGTTCCAGCTGATGGTTTACTGATCTTCAGGATGAAGACATCGAAATGTTCCCACTTTGATTTGATTTTTTTCCCAGCCAGAGGGAAGATATATATTTGTCAGTCATAGAAGAAAAGCTCATTTCAGTGGAGTGCTTCCCGTAGGTGGCAATGTGGGAAGGTGATTTTGTACGAACATCGGCTCGGTAGCTGCATAAGCAAGATTGCAGTGTTATTAATGTTCCAGAGTTCTCAATATAAAACCGGAATTGTTTGTTATTTTGCATAAATTTGCATGCAGAATGAAGAGAGTTTTAACCCGTGTATGTGAAAGAAGGAAAAAGAAATTAATACAGTGTGCATAATTATATTCAAGCCCAAATTAAGAGTCTGTTTGTTATGCATATTACATGCAAAATAGTTTAGCAAATCCATCAACTTAATCAAGCCCCAGGTGAAGGAAGGCGAGCTGCAGTCAGTGGTGTACTGGTAAATGTTTAGCCACTGATCCCCAGGAAGGAAAAGCTCTGCCCGGGAGCTGCCTTTCTCCTGGGTGATAATCCGCATGGACAATACCAAGCTACCGATCTGACTTCACCGAGCCGGACGGGACGTGGACCTTCGGCTCTCAGGAGCTCGTGCACATGGGCTCCAGCACACCTCCTACTCTGAAAATGGAAGCTTCTCACTTCTCATTTATTGAGATTATACATTTAAGAGCTTCTAAAAAAGGAACCTTCTCATTGGTGAATGGAACGTCCACACCCGTGAAAGCGAGTCCCACATCTCTTGTGTTTATGGAATGAGTGGCTTCTCCGGGGAAGAAGCAAAGCTCTGAATAAAGGGAGTTAAGGATTCTCTCGCACAGTGATGCGTGCCGGGTGCTGCCCGCAGCAAGGGCTGAATGACCCGCCCTCGGCACCGAGACGGGAGAAGGGACAGCCAGGGCTACAGGCACAGGTCACTGCGGGAGAGGACACAGGAGCCTTCCTCGCCGGAACCACGCGCACACGTGTCCACTCCTCCTCTAGACGCCGAGCCCGCAGGGACATGGCCACTCTTCTCAGCCCCTGCGTCCCCACATGGCGGGCTCTGAGTGAGAGTGGCAGGATAAGTAAACACGTGACTCACAGAGAAAGCCACGTGTGCTCTGCTTCCTTGACAGGTGTGTTGTGGGGACACCACAGTGGTAAATGTAAAGCACTCAGAAAAATGAAAGAATTGAGGCCATTAGGTGGCACAGTGGTTAAGGGGCTGGACTCTCACCTTCCCAGCCACAGTTCAAGTCCTGGACCTGGCAGTTTGAAAATCATACTGGGTATGTGTGTGCAAGTGCCCTATATCCCAGGAGGAGAACGGAGGAGAAGAGATTGTGGTGTGGCCATCCCCTTGTGAAGAACGATTTCTCACTTTCCCTCTCACTGTCTCTCTCTAGCGAGAGCACGTGCCCTATAACAAAAACCTTAAAAAAAAAAGAAAAGAAAAATGAAAGAAAGAAACAAATGCTAGGAATTATTTCATTAGTTCTCAGAAGAATAAACTAATAAGAGAAGTCCAATTTTCCCTCTCAGGGATATTGACAATCATTTCTTATATATATAGAAGTCTCCTGGTTTGGTAAGTGCTTTGAAGTACTGCCTTCTGAATTATTGTCAAACATGATAGGTCTCTGGTTTGGGAAGCTCTTGTGTGTGAAGTGCAGGTCCCCGGGAAGAAACTTTGTGATGGTGTTCCTAAGATCCATGACCTGACAGCAGCTCCACTGGACTGAGCGGTGTGTTAGATTTTCCTGCTCAGGTTAGTTTTCAGCCACAACAGTTCTATTTTTTTTTTTTTTTGGAGAGGTTTTCGCTATAGGGCGTGTGCGCTCGCCAGACAGGCAGAGAGAGACAGAGAGACAGAAAGCGAGAAATCACCCCCCAGGGGGGATGGTCACGCCGCAATCCCTTCTCCTCCATTCTCCTCTCGGGATCTTGGGCACGCACGCACACGTGCCCAGCGTGAGATTTAAGCCTCCGGGTCCGGGACGCGAATCGTGGTCGACTACGTGGGAGTCCAGCGACATAGCCATTACGCTAACTGCTGGTGCCTACAGTATTTCTTTTAGGCACCTGCTGAGCATGTAGTCAAGTCGTACTGCGTTCACTTAGGCACCAGCAGAATGCCTGGTCTGTAGGCCGTAATTTCCTAATCTGTCATTTTGTACTGCCGCTGAGTTTCACAAGTGGGCATCAGGGCCAGGCACGCGGGAGCCTCTGCACCTGGTGCACGCATTCGTCCGCGGTGCACATTGGCCCATACGCCCACGTGCCTCTTCCTTTCTATAGGCTGCGGGTCACTGTTTCGCAGGCACCTGTGCCCACCCCCGTACAATGGAGTAGAAGAGATGGAGGGCCTCTGCTTTGCACTAGTTCTGTGATCGCTGTTTGTAGAACGGAGTTGCATGTCGTGGAGAATGACGGAGCTCAAACAATAATCGGTTCTTCCCGGGGCCCAAACCAGGAAGTGGCTGAGCTGGGAAACTTCATCTTAAGTCTGGCCAGTTTCTTTCTGACCACACGGGTGACAGGTGGCTGAGGGTTCTCCTGGGAAACGGGACACAGCCACTGAGGGGTTCAGGGGTGAGGCCGGGCAGCAAGAGGAAGAGGGGTGAAAGGAAAGCCCTCCCACTGTTCCTCCCCATGCCCTGGGCCTCGGCCAGGAGACAAATCCTCCCTCACTCCTTGTCCCTCCTCCTGCCCCAAGGAGGGGAAGAGCAGCGGAATTACCGAGGTCTGTCAAGTTCCTGCTCTGGCCCTACCAAGAGCCATCATTCCAGAAGGGCCAGGGAAACCGTGACTGATCCAGGGTCCTAGCAGAGTGACCTTCCAAGGGACCTCCCAGCAGTTGTCCCAAAGCCCTGGAATGTGCCTCTCAGGCTTCCGGGAACGCGTGGACCAGACTGTGTCTCTCATCGTAACGGTGCCCGAGCTGCCTGCAAGCGAGAGCCTGTAGGGGCCCAGATCAGGAGCCCGACGTGGCCCCACGCGCTGGCCCGCAGCCTCCTCGCGGCGGCCGGCATTTCCCCTCCATGCCGAGATGTCACTGAAGCATCTCGTTAGTAGCAGAACTTTTCACAAGGCGACCTCTGCATCCGGAAAACTTGTCCATGGTGTATCTGTCATCGTCCTCTTTCCAAGCAACAGCTTTGCTTTGATCCCTCACTCTGAGATCCTGGACCCCTTGGACTTCCGATCTAGAAGGTCCTCAGGCTCGGGAACCTCGGAACCTCTGACTGGCTGACCACCGGGTCACCATGATCTCTGCTGGCTCAGGGAGCACTTTTATGCTCACTCCTTACCCTCAGCCCTCATCGTGGTCCCAAATCTTTAACTGCGGAGCGTGAGTGTGAGTGATTCTCTCCCCAAGGGGCTCTCGCGCGCTTTCGGCCAAAGCCCTGGGCTAGACACTGCCTTCGTGCCTCAAGCCCCAAGCGTCACACTAGTGCCTACACTAGCCCAGGCCGGGGCAGGAAATGAAGCCGTGCAAGTCAGTACTGCTAAGCACTTTCACTATCCCCTCTCCCGCAAGCACAGCCTGAGTGGGCACTACTGCTCGGATTTCCCAGTCCAGGAGGCAGGCACAGAGCAGTCCATGACTCGCGAGGGTCACATGGCTGTGACAGAAAACGGCCAGGCGTCGCACCGCGATGGGCAGCCCTGGACACAGCACTCTCTCTTACCCGAACTGTCGCTTTAAGCTGTTAACATGAAAATTATTTGAAACAGACAAAAGAAAAGTACAATAATAATAGCACAAAGAAGAGCAGTCCGTGACTCGCGAGGGTCACATGGCTGTGACAGAAAACGGCCAGGTGTCGCACCGCGATGGGCAGTCCTGGACACAGCACTCTCTCTTACCCGAACTGTCGCTTTAAGCTGTTAACATGAAAATTATTTGAAACAGACAAAAGTGCAATAATAATAACACAAAGAATGCTAACATATTCTTTCCTCAGATTCACCTGTTGCTATCATCTCCCCTATGGAACTGCGTGCTCACGGTCTCTCCCTCTGTGCACACGGCAATGTGTTTTCACACTTGTGCGATAGCTACCGTCCACGCGCTTTCCTCCTGAGCTGCACGGAGGCTGAGTGCACCATGCCTTTGCCCTTAACTGGTTCAGTGTGTGTTTCCAGAGAAGATCGTCTCTTAGTAACCATAGCACAGTTACCTAATTCGATGAATTTAACATTAATATCAAAGTTTAATCTAATCACATGCGTCCTCTGGTTGGCACAATAATGCCCTTTATGATGCATTCCTCTCAGTGTAAAGTTTAATCTGACATCAGATCATGCGTTTAAGTACCACGCTCCTTTAGTCTCCTTTAGTACATTTCAGCATCCTGTTTTTCTTTCTGACACTGATGTTTTAAGGAGTATTTTCTCTTTTTCTAGTAAGAAATCCCTAATGTGAGCTCTAAGTTCCCCGTGGCCGCAGCTGCGCTGTGCATCCCGGCCAGAACTCTCAGCACGTAGCAGCAAGCCCCTCCGGGTGTCTCGTCCCAGCCCCACGTGCTGGACGGAGAGAATACTTACGTGCTTCTCATTGGCAGTTTCACCGTGATTCCCCGATCAGCCATCATCTTATTTCTGTACTGTGTGCTACAATTATTTCCCTGGAAACTAACAGACGATTATGAGGATGCCATCTAGGAACATAAAAACATCCTGCTCTTGATCAAAGTCTCCCCCGCCGGTCGGGGTCCTGGTGAGCTGGCCCTGACTGCGACAGTGGTCGATGGCGACTTCCTGACTCGCAAGCTCACCAGACTTCCCAGCGGCTCCTTGGCCTTCTGGAGTAAACATCTCCTTATTTATTTATGTACTTTCTAGATAATAAGCACAGATTCATGAATTCCCTTTTGTTCCCAGTGTGTCACACTCAAACGGCCCTTGTTTATTCTGGCATTCAGATCATCCAGCTCTGAGCAGAGGCCGCAGCAAGCCAACTCTGGTCCTTACGACACAGCCTGTCCCTTCCAAGATGCTGCCTTACTTTCTGATACCACTAGGCGTCCTAGGATCTTCTAGGGCTGCCCCTCCCGGCACTAGGCACAGCCATCTGCGAGAGACCCCTGTTCTCTTCACAGAGAGAGATATCAGAGGCTGAGACCCGAGCACTGGGTGTGCCCATCGATGCTGGTGTGTTCTCGTGTCTGTGTCTTTTCGGCAGACAGAACAAGGAACATATCTGCACACACATAAACACGTATGCCTCCCTACGTGTGCACACAGATCTCCTTCCACGTGAGCGCGTCTGCCTGTACGTGCACCTTTCGGAAATCCCGCGTTCATTTGCGCCTCCAGCCAGGCCCACGCCCGCACACGGCACAGTCCCCTCGCCTGTGTTCGCACGATGCCTGAGACAGAGACGCAGGCAGACTCCGGAGCGGCTCAGAGGAACTGCCCTTGCTGTTCAGGAACAGAGTGCATGTCCTGGAGACCCCGTTCTGCCCCTGGTCTGCTGCGAGCTCCTTCTTGGAAGAGTGCCAGGGGGTTGAGAGGAGGCTCGGACCTCAGCCGGAATTAGACTGCGGGGTTTGTGGCTCCCGTCCGTTCTAAGCCCTTTGAGGTAACAGCTAGGACACATCGCGTCCTGAAACAGCAGCTAGCCTGTCCAGGCTTCCACAACGAGGCTGCTGAAGAAAGGCAGGACCTCTTCCCAGTTGGAATCGAGAGTGGTGGTGGTGAAGGAAGTGGGGTTGCCAATCTTTAGATGCTAGTGTTGGGGGTGCACTCCCCAGAGGCGGGCCCAGGCTGGCTCAGTGACCCTGTTTCCTGGTGCTTCAGATCTTCCTAGGAGGGAAAAGGCGACCACAGACCGTCCTGGGACAGAAGGCAGCCCAACACCTTAACCGCCTAAGTGCAGCCTCGAGGGCAGAGACCCAGGCCCTGGCCCACAGCTGGGTCAGCACTGGTCCTTGCCAGTGACAGCTTTCCTCCCGGAGTGGTGCCGAGGCCTTGCCCCGGCCGTCCCGGTCAGTGCGTGGTACCGTAATAACGGCTCCAAGCCTCCGGGTCCTCATCTATGCGAAACTGACATTAGAACCACACAGGCCCAGCTGCACTGGTGCAGCAGCCCAGCCCCCTTACCACCCTGCAGCGCTGCAGCCTTAGGAAGCTCGGGATTCAGTCCTGGTTGACCTGAGTGTGCCAGGCACACACATGTGCAAGTGCCCGTAGTCCTGGCTGCCAGGGAGGCTGGCTGGCGCCGGGCTGGGGTCAGGCCAGGCCGGGGCGAGGGGGAGACACAGGATCATGAGATCTGATGAAAGACATTCCTCTCATTCTTCCTCTCTCTCTGCCTCAATGAATAAACTTTACTTTTTTAAAAAAGAATGTTATAAGGATTTATAATACCTGATATATGCTAAGACACTTTGTTTCAGTGTTTCTCTAAGAAAAATAGTAAGAAGTAATTTGTAGAAGGGCTTGGGTCTGGTGTCAAAAGAGCTGGGCCGGGAACCAGAAGTTGGCGTAGTGGCTATGTCGCTGGACTCCCACGTAGTCGACCACGGTTTGTGTCCCGGACCCGGTGGCTTAAAACTCACGCCGGGCGCATGTGCGT
>NW_006203836.1:490157-544621 GCF_000334495.1 Tupaia belangeri chinensis | reverse complement strand
CTGTCTCTATGTCTCTCTCTGTCTGTTTGGCGAGCGCACGCGCCCTACAGTGAAAATCTCTCCAAAAAAAAAAAGAGCTGGGCCGAATTGACAGCCATCGCTTTCGGCTTTCTCAGCACGCGCTGGCGAGTAGCCTACAGGACTGGCTTCTAGCCGCGTCAGTCGGAGTCTCACAGCAAAGCAATGGTTGCATTCACGTCCGCTGATACTGAATTTTTATCTACTTTTGTAACGGAAGACACACCAGTTCTTAGTCTGCCGTTACGCTGGAACACCGGAAACACTGCATTTTCTTTGGAACTTAAATTACCAGATACGGAGTGGCCAAGGGCGGAAACTAAACACAAGTCGCCTCTTGCCAAGATGCCCCCGACTAGCCTGCGGCCACCTCAGGCGATACTTCCTCCTCCAAGAGCCTGCATTCCTTGGTTTTCCCCACCCAGGAGTACGTGTCCGCGAACCACCGGCAAGCCCGGCTCCCTGGTATGTGGGGATGACTGACAGGTAAAACATGGCCTTTTTGTCCTGCCCAGAAACTCAAATACCAGCACTGCCGATGGAGGTTGTTGCGGTAATCTTGGAGCAAGACGCCTTAGCGGCGCGGCCAGGAGAGAAGCATCTTTAGCCTATAGCTCCAAACCTCTCCGCTTTGCAGGTGCTTTTGGCCAACCCGAGGCCTTCCCGGGCAGAGCTGAACAAACGCGTCTGTCCCCAGGTGTGAGGAGATGGAGGGAGGGCTTATGCCAATGTGAAGAGTAGGCCCCACATAACACAATGGCATTTTTTGTCTGTTTATTTTGCTAGAGGGCACAGGAGCTCAGCAGAGAGAGACAGAGGGAGGGGGAAAGAGAAAGAGAGACAGAGACAGAGAGATAGCGCTCCCTGGGGGATGGCCACACTGCAATCCCTTTGCCTCCATTCTCTTCTTGGGATTTTGGGCATGCACATGCACCCAGACTTTTTCAAGTCTCTGGGTCTTGGACTTGAACTGTGCCGTCGGCCATGTGGGATCCGCCACCTTAGCCTCCACACTGCCTGCAGGCCCAATGTTGGTTTTATAATGAGAAGAGGAGAGAGAGAGACATGTCCGGCAGGGCCTTGCCACCAGTTCCTCCGGCCCAGACGGCAGATACCGAGGTGTGCGGGAGGCCGGGGCTGTTGCTGCACTGCACACTGCAAGGAGCCACACTTTGCCTTCCTAAGACGAACTTGACTGCCCCGACCTCGCGATTGCCGACTGGCGCTAAAAACCACCGACTCACTCACTGCGACACGACCCTCCTTCCTCGGGCTCAGGCAGCCAAGGAATGGGGCGGGCGCTCACCCTCGGGCCACCAGTCAGCACCAAGATCTGGGGCCACGGTCTTCTTTCTGCTCCTCTGGGAGGGGGAGGAAGCCGTGGTCCTCCCCACTCTGCCCACGCTGGCCCTCAGGTCACCTGGGTGGGCAGCCTCCTCCTGGGGGCCCTCACCTCTGAGAAGTGCAGCTCCGGGCAGGCAGCAGACTTGACACGTGGAGAACATTCCGTATGTACTTCCTTCGAGGGTCTACAAATCTCCCCCAAATACTGCGAACAGAAGTTGTCAAATTTTTATATCCCTACAAGTTTCCAAGGAAGAAAAAAAAAGTTAAAAGGAAGGAAGAAAAGGAGGGAGGTGAGAAGAGGAAGGATGGGGAGGAATGGAGGGAGGGGAGGGGAGGAGAGAAAGGAGGGGAGAGGGGAGGGGGGAAGAGAGGAGAAAAAGGAGGGGGGGAGGGGAGGAGAAAAAGGAGGGGAGAGGGCGAGGGGAGGGGAGGAGAGAAAGGAGGGAGGGATGGATGAAGGGGGAAGAAGGAGGGAACAGAGGGAGGGAGGAAATAGGGAAAGGAGGAGGGAGGGCGGGACAGAGAGAGGGATGACGGAAAGGGAGGGGGAGGGGAGGGAGGAAGGAGGAAGGGAAGGCAGAAGGAAGGAAGGAGGGAAGGAAAAAAAAAGACAATTCTGGGCAAAGCAGCCCAGAAACTGAACTGCTGAGGCCCGTTTGCCCTGCCTCTGTGGGTGAAAGGCCAACTCCTTCCTCCCCCACTTTCTAAAGCGCCGGCTCCAGCAGGAAAACCCCGGCGATTACTAACAGCAATGAAAGGAGCCACTGGTAGCCCCTGCGTTCACTTGTCAATACAGCCGCGCCACACCTGCTCAGCAAATCGGTCCATCAGTGCCCGAGTTCTCATGGTTAGTTTGCGATCGTGATCTGTTACTTTTTAAACACTACATTAACATTGCTCGGGGAAAAAGCGGTGCTTTGGCTGCACAAACATAGCTGTGCAGGTGAGTCCGTAGCTGAAAGCTGTTCCCTGCAGCACTGGGACACCCAACGCGGTCAGCTCTGCTGCAAGGACGGGCCTCCTCAGCCTCCAGAAGGGCTTCGTCACTGCATGGGAGAGGAAGTGGCTAAGATGAGCCCTTGCACTGGCCCGTCCTGGCTAACTTCAGGCTGCGTTGTTCACGAAAATAGCAAAACGAACCCCCTCATCAGAGGCTGTTGGAGAGGCCCAAGTGCAGTTTCACGGCTGCCGACCAGAGGGCACAGCGGGTTTCCGGGACTCATGGCGCCTGGGCCTGCGGTGTCCTCAGGGAGGCCGGCGGGTGCCTGGGGAGGTGGGGACCTCGCTCTCTCATCATCTGGTCATTAACGTCTGTAGCAAAGCAAAAGGGCCCGCCACGCTCTTCTAGTTAGCAGGACTTATTTAAATTCCTCTCCTTCCCCATTCCCCTTTTTATAACCTGCAACAAATTACCAGTATTGATAAACCATTAGAAAATAAAATAAGAGACCATTTTATTGGCAGCTAGGGGAGGAATGCCCGCGTTGCGGTGGTTCTCAGCGTTTTCAGCGCGGGCTTCCCGTGCTCATTGAGGCTGCAGGCAGCACGTGCTACATTTTTGATGTGTGCAGCACACGGAAATCTTGATCTACATTAGCCGACACAGCAATTTGCACCCCGGTTGCACCCTAAAAGGCTGATTATCGTGGTTTCTCAAGGCCTATCAATGAAAGGGCCTGGGGCTTTTAGTGGCCTCCCTCAGCTTCATTTTTGGATGCAGCAGAACTTGTCAAGGTCCCTGTCTCTCGTTTACCTCTGTTGTCAGCGTGGACAGGTGGCGTGACACCCGACTGTACTTCCTGGAGTGGGGCGAGGTGCAGGGGTGCAGGTGTGGGGAGAGCAGGGTCAATCTGGCTGGAGGGCCTGTCCTTACGGCTCCAGGCTCCCATCTCAGGGAGTCGAGGAACCGGCTAAGAGCTCACGTGATAGACTGTCACTATTCACAGCCCAGAAGACACGAGAGCCAAGAAGACTCATTAAAACCCATGGATCATTTTCCTCGGTTCTTTTCCAGATTTGTTAGATAATTGGTTTCCCAGAGTGATGAGTTAAAAGTTCTTCCTTTATGGTGGGAATTCAGAGTATTTAGGAGCAGGTCATTCATTCTGGGTCTATAATCCCAGAACTGAAGTACTCCATAATTCCGCTGCCTTGGGATAGGAGTTTGTCACGTAAATCCCAAAGACCTCAGAATGCTCACCTGCCTGAGGGGGACCGCTGGAGGGGTCAGCCTCTGTCCTCGCTGGGGACAAAGGAGCTGCTGCTGGCTCTGCCCTTCTCAGCAAATCCGTCAGCTGGTGGGGCCTGTGACTTAACACGTCTGTGTCAGACGCTGTGTGAGGTGGGTTATTCTCGGTCCATAGTGTGAGTCCTTCAAAACCTGGAATGCTGCGTCTCCCCCGCGGTCGCTGTCAGGTTACTGTCAAGTTTGCCTTGTACCGGGAAAATTGACTCAGAGCCAACACTTTCAGTCAGGATTATGAAATAGTCTATCATGGGATCCTGATATTTGGCAGAATTCTGAAAAGAAACGTGCTGGCCTGGAATTTAGGAGAAAATTTCATTGAAAAATTTAACTGAGCTTTTTGGAGGCTTTAAATGCTGCTTGTGTAACAAGAGAGTGTTTCACATTTTGGCAAATGCAGCTGTAAATTGTAGCTTGCCACTAATTGTCTAGGTAACCTCAGGGTGGCTGCCTAATTACTTTGGCCTTTGGTTTCCTTACGTTTAAAACAAAATGAAACTAAAGTACCAATCTTTGAGGTAGTTGGGAGGATTAGGAAGGATTATGTCCTAAGACACTTAGGGCCAGGCCCAGGAGCGTGTGCTTTTCATACCACATGTGGCCTTCGCGAAGCCACCAGAGGAGCCAGCGCAGACTGAAGAGGAAAAGCAGGGCAGGCCACCGGGCGGGGCCACTCCACGTCAGTGGCTGTCCAGCCTTGGCCACGAAATCAACCATCAGCAAGGGCTGCAGAGGCTTGTCTTTCAAGAGAGGTCCTGGGAGGGGGCAGGAGAGGAAGTGACGACAGGGAGCATGGCAGTCCAGATTTATGACAGAAGGGGCAAACAACTGAGGGGAACTTAAAACTTAAAAATAAGATTAAGGTCCCACAGGTTCGGCACGGCAACGTTTACGAAGTCATTTAGAAGGGAAGACAAGTACTGCAGGGCCAGCGAAGCCATCACCCGTGTTTTCAGAAGGCCAGAACCGAGCAGGCACTGAGGGTGATTAAAAACACTTCTTCATAACAGAAGGGACACTGTGGGCCCAAAACCAGAAACTAATTTTGGATCAAAATTCGTTATTTAGTGATACTAAATTGAACCCACTAGAACAACAGAAGTAGCATTCAGATGAAGAATTGCCATCTAACGGGAAAGGTACCCCAGGGTGGAGCTCTCTGTCCTCAGCTTAGCTCTCCTGGAGGAGCCAGACACGGGGAGCAGACGCTGCTCAGGTAGGGCGTGTGTGCGGGGCGAAGGCAGGAAGCGTTTCTACTACCCACAAGGAACGCCCCAGGCCGACGGCCCTTGGAGGGAGGCCACTGATCTTGCCTATGAGGGGAGACGTATCCGGAGGGAAGCTGGAGTAGGAAAGGGCTGCTGCACAGGAATCGACGCGGCGAGTGAGAGGGGACAGAGGGTGAGCGTCAGCAGCAAGTTCCAGCAAGCAGCTATCGCCCATGGGCGTTTCTCCAGTCCCGCTTACCTTAGGGAGTTACGATGCGCTAACCCAAGAGCCCCTGATCCTGCGGTAGTCGATAGTCGATAGTCGAAGAGAACAAAGGAAACGGAGAAGGACGAAAGGATCGAAACAGCTCATTTCTAAGACAACGGCCAACTCTGCTGCTCAGAGCAGCAGCAGGTGAGGGAGAAGGCTGCCCAGTGACACCTGCAGACCAGCGTATCCTCACTGACACACGGGCGTAACGGTGCACAGGAGGGCGTCCTTCCCTCACTCGCCCTCTGCCACATTCTTAGTCTAACACCAACGTAGCTTTGTGGCTGCTCCTGCCTGTGTCTACCTAGGAGGTCCCAGGTGGAGAACCCAAATTCTCCTCCTGGAGGGATATTAACCTATTCATACTCCTTTCATTTAGGTAGCTACAAAGGAACCTATTGACTTTAAAACAGTCCTGCACCCCATGTTGTAAACTGTATTTGCTATCATTGTGAATTATTTTGATTGCAAGAAACAAAGTTCCATCTTAAATCAGTAGAGAATTCATTTCCAATTTCATCAAATGTAAGACACCAATTATAACACGCTTCATTATTGAGTGAACCACTAAGAAAAGAAATGCCAATTAAACCAACACAATCCTCTCTAAAGACCAAACATTTTATTTTATACCTATCGAAAGAGAATTATACTTCTATCTTGCTGTATCACATACCACATATATGCTATATACTATATGTTATAAATGTATGTATAGATACAACCATGATATTCTTTCTAAAGAATTATTCATTTAATTTTTATTTGTCATTTATAAATTTTATTTCTCTCTCTCTTTTTTTTTTCCAATTTGCTATAGAGAACTCATGCTCAGCAGAGAGAGATGGTGGGCTGAGGGGTGAGAAGGCGAACCACCAGGCCCTGGGCATGAACCGCAGTCCAGCAAATGAAGTCCAGCACCCCAGCCACCATGCCACCCACAGGCCCCTGCTTCATGCCCTTAGAACATCCGCATAGTCAGTCGAACAGAGTCCATTTTTTAAATTCAGGCCCATCAATATCCATGTTTTTTTTTTCTATTTTTCTCTGTAATATCAAAAGTATTAGCGATAACAACATCTCTTAAAATATGGCTCCACTACTGCCTTGTGAATTTTCTTCCACGCATCGACACTCATACCAGTGTTTTCTGTTTTATTTTATTTTTGCTTGTCACATAGTAATTGTACATACTCACGGTGTAAAATTCAATATTTCAGTACCTGTGCATGGTGTGATGGCCACGTCAGGGTGGTTATCAGAACTACCACCTCGAACATTCCTCATTCTTTGTGGTGGGAACATCCCAACCTCTCTTTTAGCTGTTTGACACCAGGATGCAAGATTTGATACTGTTTCTTTCTTTATCTTTTTGGAAGGTGTCATGGAAGGTTTTCAGACCGGAAACTGGATCCTAACTCTAACACCCTCCAGTGGTTTCACTGGATGTCAAGGGGCTCTAGTGGTCGCTCATGTCTCAGGGAATAGCAGCCAAGCTGACACACAGGCAATGACAACATGTGAGTCCCGCCTGGCCAGCAGTGACAGTAAGATGTGACCATGGCAGGACCCACCTGGTTTCAGAGGTGCTGAATAAGGAAAGGGCAATGTGGCATCCACAAAACGCCCTGTGTCACCTCAGGAGAGACCTGGAGATACCGAGGCTCTAAGGCAGGTACCCTGGAGGCGCAGCAGTACCAGGGACCCAGGGAGCCTTCGCACTCCTGCCCAGACGTCCCCACAGACGCTCCCGTGCTCAGTTCTCTGCCTACAGACCCAGACGTGGGAGTGCCAGCAGTCATAAGCGGACACGACGTCCAGAGGAGTCAGAGGGATGCTGGTTCCAGGGTCTCTTCATATCAGGATCAAGACGACCCCGCTGGAGAACCTTCCACTCCCACCGGCAGGACAGGCACGTCCGCCCTGACTACACGCTGTCTCGCTACTTTACAGCAACTGAGGCTGCTGTCAATGGACCATCTGGTTTATCATAAACGTAATCAGAAAACTGTTCTGTGGAATACCCTGATTTTAAACCATGCCTCCAATGCATCAGCTTCTATACTGTTCCAGGGTGCCCATTCACAGTTTGGAAACTAACAGAGCTTCCGTGACAAGTTCCTTTGGTAACCTCAGTCAGGAGAAAAACCACGAAACCATGTCTGCAGCAACCTCAGGGGTACCTGCACTTGTCCTGTGTGCACCCAAGGGCCCAGGCTGCCTGCAGAGACGGGGTCTCCACGCAGGAGGGACAGGACCCGTGCCAATGGGCAGTCGGCTCTGGGGCAGGACGCCTAACGGAGATCCCTGGGGCTCCCCTTCGAGTCCTGACTTGGCAAGTGGTGGTGGCACCACGAGGACCACTGAGAGTCGTCTCAGCAGACGAGTGGACGCTGCCTCAGTGCCGCCTCACTGCGGGTGGGGCCCACTCCCCCCACCCCTCCAACGCCAGTGCGTTCTACCAGCCTCTCCACGCCGGCGGGACCCTCGTCCCATCTCCCTGGCAGTTCCTGGCTCTGACCCCTGCCTTGGACTGTCACTCGCGTCTAAGTTGTTCTGCCCAGAGATGTGAGCTCGGCCTCCTGTCACTGAGCCATTGTGTCCTTGCAGCTCCTGTTACAGTGCACGGCTGGCCACGCCCTCCAGGCCTCGGCTCCCAAGGCTGCGTAATCCCAGCCACAGCTGAAAAAGAAAGAAAGAAAGAAACACTTGATAAACTCCACAAATCAAAGTCAACAGCTATGGGCCTAGGGCCTACCCATCCAAGGCTCTTGTTTTTTTAAGAGAGGTTTTTGCTATAGGACACGTGCTCAGTGGAGAGACAGAGAGACAGAAAGCGAGAAATCAACCCCAGGACGGTGGCCAGGCCACAATCCCTTCTCCTCCCTTCTCTTCTTGGGATGTAAATTCCCTCCTTTCTCTCTCAATTCTTCCTTGTCTCCATTTCTTCTTTCTTTCCTTCATCTAAAAAACTTTAATATTTTAAATACTGTTAGTATGCAAAGAAATTGGCTTATTCTAAATACTAAATAAGAAATAAAGAACAAAAACTCACACCATGCGTGTAGCCACCACTGCTGAAACACCACAGCGAGTACTCAACATACTCCCTCTTGGCTTGTCTTCCGGTCTCACTTTATTGATTGACTGACTTTTTTTTGAAGTTTTGATGGTTGGAATGAAGAAGATACTTTATATATATACCTACCCAAATTTAGCTGTAAAAATAAACCATTAATAGTACACAGCAGCAGTCTGCGTTCTGGACTACAGGCTACACAAAAGACAAAACATGTCTAGTCATTGTTTCCTACGATCGTTCTGTTGGCACAAGAGGTATTACATAAACATTTCCTCAGTAAGGGAGTATTCACATGATAAAAACCTAGATATGGTTAAGTACTATCCCCGCCAATTTTGAGTACTTCCCCGGTTGTTTAAGCTGATTTTGACTTCTTACCCGAGCAGGTTTGAGTATGAGAGTCCATGTCACCTTAATAATAAGTCGTTTCTTCGTTAGATTAGACGACTATCTGGTGGCACTGAACAGCTCCAGGTACTGCCCTTCACAAGCGTCGCGGTCAGACCTGGCACGCAGTAGGCACTTCAGACGCGTTTGTGTCAGCACCTGCCATCCTGCAGACTCGTCTAAGCGAGACTGTCTGGGCTTTGAAATGGCTGTAGAGTCTGTGCCCTCGCTGTTTAATTACGCAGACTCTCCTGGACTCCCAGTGTAAAAAAGAAAGACGATTGAATTCGTTTTTCCACTGGACTGAATCCATGCTTCCCCTGAATGAAGGGATATTTAAAACGTGCACATTTCCTATAAATAGCATAAACGTCCAAAGATTAAGGAAAAAATTTGTCTTCTCAAACAAAGACATCCCCTAAATGCACACACAAGACACACACACGCGTGCACGCTCACACGCATGCACACGCACTTCATCAGAGGCGTGCTCACGGCCCAGGCACTGTGTTCCATTTCTGTGTACAAATCGATACTAAACGGAAGCTGTTCGAACAGTGCTTAGCATTGCATAACCAAGCTTTCCGGCACTCAATTCTTAAAAATTCATCTAAATGGAAATTAGAGTTTAAAGAGAAATTAAATTATTTTTATCTAGCATTTTGGATTTTCCTGAGAGTGCTGAGTTTCAGGCTTAAACACCCTTACAGATTTTCCACAAAGATGTGTGAACTTACAGTAAGCTGACTTCCTCATAGACAATGAAAACCAGCAGTGAAGAGGTTAGGAGACTGTCCCGGTAAAGGACTCCTGTCCCTGTCTCTGTGGGCTATTCATTAGCTAGGCTGCTTGCTACCGAGGACTCTCCCCATTAAAATATGCTAGCAGGAAAAAATTGCTTTGCTGTATCCGACAAAATGGTAGCATGCATTTATTTGATTTGCTAATCCCAAAGCTAACGTTTGTGTGCAGCGGGTTTTAATCAAATTTTCAATATACTGGGCAGCCAGCCAGTGCGCACAGTCGCTCCCGTCATAAAGGCTGTCTTGGCTGGCAGCTACCACCTCAATTCCACGAATCCAGAGAATTTTAGAGCTGCTAGGAAACTTGAAATATTTGTGACTTGACCTCCTGGCCACGTTAAAACCACTCTTTGTACTCTGTACCTTTTCTGTTGCTAAATTCTTATGCTCTTTAAAAGAAATAAAGCCTCTTCTCTGGATGTTTTTATGGGGCAGCTTGTTAAAGGGTGTTTGGTAGAGTCCTTTTCTGCTCACCAAGTTTAGGTGAATTTTGGAGTCTTTTCTTTTTGGAGAGGTTTTTGCTATAGGGCGTGTGCGCTCGCCAGACAGACAGAAAGAGACAGAGAGACAGAAAGCGAGAAATCACCCCCCAGGGGGGATGGCCACACCGCAATCCCTTCTCCTCCATTCTCCTCTCAGGATCTTGGGCACACACGCACACGTGCCCGGCATTGAGTTTTAAGCCACCGGGTCCAGGACACGAACCACAGTTGACTACATGGGAGTCCAGCAACATAGCCATTACACTAACTGCTGGTCCCAGTTTTGGAGTCTTTTGACAAATAGTGGTCAAGAAGTGATTTCCTGCAAGTGAGGAGACTTGGACAAGAAAAGGCAGAAGAGGAAGCCAGCCCCGTGGAGTGCCTAGTAGGTGGCCGATTTACTGTAACTCTTGATATTTGCTTTCTAAAACAGGCATTGTCTCCACTTTACAGATGAAGACATTGAGACCTAAAAAGTCTAGAAGTGACTTGCTTGACATCTGGAGTTAGCAAGTAGTGAGGTGGGGTTCAAGCCCACTTCTCTAAGGAGTCATCTATGGCCAAAATGTCTTTTTTTTAAAATACTAAACTGTTCCATTGAGTTATTTATGTTGTTGTTGCTTTTATTGTTTGCTTGTTCCTTTTTTTAAAAGAGAGATTTTTGCTATAGGCCACGTGTGCTCGTCAGAGAGACAGAGAGAAAGAAAGTGAGAAATCATCCCCTACAGGTGACGGTCACGCTCAATCCCTTCTCCTTCATTCTCTCGGAATTTTGGGTGGGCATGCACACATACCCAGTGTGAATTTTAAGCTGTCCGCTCCGAGACTCGAACAGCAGGTAACTATCTGAGAGTCCAGTGACATAATCATTATGCCATCTGCTGGTCCTCCCACTGAGTTTTGTTCAAATATCTAAATAGAAAGGCAGTTCACAAGCTTCTACGTGGGCACGGTAGACACAGTCCTTCAGAAGACTCTTCAAAGCAGCGTGTTCAAAAACCTGAAGGAGAGGGGCTTGTATTTTGTCTGGCCGCTTGATCATTATAACTGAATGTGCTTTTACGGGGGTCCCCTCATGTCAGAGAGCTATGGCTGCCCCTTTAGGCGCTGCTGTAGACTGTACTTAGAAATTCTAAGAACACGTAGGACCAGCCCAACCAGGGTCAGGCGCTTGGTGCAGACATTTAAAACTAGGCCTTCGAATCAGGTAGGCACGCTGATCGCTGAAGGGCTTCCAAGCAGCCTAAAACACAGAAATAAGTTTTTCCCTGAGGTTCAGGCGGACTCCGAAGTCAATTCTATCGACACAGTGTGGCCGTTCTTCTGTTTACACCAAGGACAGGAAAAAAAAAATGAAATTCCTATTTTCTTCCCCAGCCCTACCAACCTGACAGACAAAGAAAAAGAAAAGCAAAGGAAAAAAAAGGAATCCTAATCGGACTTCAGGCTTCTAGACCCGGAGTCCAGAGGCAAGCATTACTAAAGGAAAAAAAAGGAATCCTAATCGGACTTCAACCTTCTAGACCCAGAGTCCAGAGGCAAGCATTACTGTTGCTTTCTCTTATTGTACCCTGCAAAACATGATTTCTCGCTGTTTAGTTTTAACTGCATTCTTCCTTGTTTGTTTTTGACCAACTTCTACCTCAGGTTAACACAACCAAGATCACAGCATTTAGTGTAAAAGGCTTCTTGGGAAAGGCAGAAGTCGGCCCAGACATCGAAGGTACGAGGTGGCCGCCCCGTGGTCGCCCCGTGGTCCCCCGCGGCATTGAAAACCACAATGTAAGAGTAAGGGGAAGATCACTGGGTGTGGGTTCTGCCCCCAGGGTCGTTGTCAGGCACTCTCAGTCTTTCTGCAGTTTATTGTCCTACCAGGACAAAGTTCTACCCCGTAACAATAAAGGCTCTGTAACACTCGTAAGGGGTTAGGCGATGTCACCTCTGAGGCTCTCACTAGATTGCTTTTTCTTGGGACTAGCCACCTGACTACGTGACCACCCCACACCCCCATCTTTACCTACATGCCACCTGTAGATCTGTTCATTTCCTGGGGAAAGAAAAAAGAACGCCCTCCCTTTTTAACCCTGTGAGGTGGGGCAGTGAGCTCAGAGCAGTTTCTACTTCTGGGATATGATGTTCGCCATCTCAGAAAGGGTTACGCTGTCTCGCTCAGGTGGGCAACTTCCTCTACTGAGGGTTACTTCCTTTATTTTTTCCTTCCTTTTAATTGCTTTCTCAATACGGCCAGCCGAAGTCAGAGACGTGAAAGAACTTGAGATGAGTAGCCGGTGAGCAGCCATTTACTCTCTTACCCCTTGGCAGTGTCTCTTGCTGACGATTTCCACTCTGTGACCCAAGTACTAAGTGTCCCTGTCACGCAATAGAAGCCCAGAGCCCAGAGACCCCACGCTCGCACCACAGCAGACAGCTCGCTGTCATTTAACCACAGAAGGTGGAGAGGAATTCAAGGGAGACCACGTCAGTGCCAGGTAAGGAGAGCCACCAATGAGGGGAAGGGAGAATTTCTTCTTAAACATCCTGGCTAAGACTTTTTGCCTCTAAAATGGAAGCAAAACTCTAGAAATGGGAAATATTCGCATTTGTGGTTATATTAGGATGTACTTTAGATTTTTCAAACAGTAGGCTTCTTTCCGAAAATTCTTGACTCAGCAAAATAGGGATGCATTTGGCCAACCACTCTCCTCCTCTGATTTAAACCCATTTGTATTCCGAAGGAAATTTAATCTGTACAGTTATGATTCTTTTGTGCTTAACTTGTCAAAATGTTAAAAGCCAATTGAAATAAAAGAAGCTTTTGGATCTTGACTGTTCTATTTTGTTTCGCCTTAGAGTCAGAGAGCTGCCCTTCTGCCAAGAATCCAGCCGAGTACTTTGTAGGCATATGCATTGTATATGAGACATTGCAGGGTTCAAGCAGGTCTGTTATTTGAAATTTAATCTACAGGCACGTATGTACAAGTAAGATTGAAACTTAAAATTTTCAAGAAAATTATCTATTGTCTGTGGCAATTGATCTGAAATGAAGCTAATTTATTTCTTTTCTTGCAGGGGAATCCTGCAATGTTGTTTGAGCTGCATGTTCTCAGTTCTGAGAAGCCCCATCCCCCAAAACAGTGTAATTGTTCATGGAGAGACTGTCTACTTGCTTTTTTCTTTTCTATAGGGTGCAGAAGCTCATCAGAGAGCGAGTGAGAGAGGGCAAGTGAGCAATCACCCTCCAGGGGGATGGCCATGCCACAGTGCCTCCTTGCAGCCTCCTTTCAGGATTTGGGGCATGCACAGGCTCCCAGGGTGATTGGCAAGCTGCCAGGTTCAGGCCTCGAACCTCACAACTGGCTATGTGGAATCCAGTGCCTTAAACTCTATGCCACCTTTCGGCCCCTCCTGGTGTTCTTAACCCATATTTTCTTTTCTCAAAGTTCAGATACCGACATCATCCAGGGCTATCATAAGCTGCACTGTCCTTACTGACTAGCCAGAAACTCCACCTTGACTTGCCAAATTTGCAAAGACTAGTAAGGGTTTCATGAATATTATTCTGAGATGATTAGTGTCTGATGAATTTGTGGTGTTTAATCCACATTCAGTTCATTACTAAGATGCATGCCTCTGAAGTTCCTTTACCCAGTGAAAACTTTGCATCTTCGGAAGAAAACCTGAGGGAGCTCTTTCTAAGTCAGAGGACAGCAGCTGTGTGGAGCTAGCCAACATTCCGGGGAAGGTCACCCTGAATGCCAGTGGTGGATGGCCCCTAGAGCCAGTCATGCGGTGGGAGGAGGAAGAGAAGTCTGTGCTTGGAACTACTGGGCAGAAGAAGAGTGGGCCCAGGCCCTTTTGGAGCGAACCAGTGAGTGCAGCAGAACTTTTAGGGCTGACCTGGGGCAGGATCGAGGCTGGGCAGGGTGAAGCGCCGTGTGTTGGTGTGTCAAGAACGTGTGTTGGTGCGTCAAGTACGAGCTGTGGATGTCGTGGGCCTGCAGAGAGCTCTCCTTCCACGTGAGACCTGGCTCCCCTCACCGAGCTGACCGGAGACAGGAAATTCCACTGCCTCAAGAATACGATGCATTTAATATTCTCTGCCAATCCCTGAATGAAATAGGTCTAGGCGTTCGCTCCCTTTAGGGCTCAGATTCACCTCACAAAGGCACTTGTGAAGACCCACCTCACAGACTCCCACAGGCCAGACAGAGTGGGCCTTTGCTGGGTGCCTTGCTCTCCCTACCTTGTCTTGCTCTGGAACCTGCTTTCATCCTCTGTGTTAGCTCTAGGTCCACGGGACCCGCCTTCAGTCACACCAGGGGAGACACTGATCCCCTGACCAGGGTGTCATTCACCAAGTCTGCGACTGGCCTAATAGTAAGCACAGCCCAGACAGGGACACCTTTTCAGGATCTAACTGGGAAAAGAACAAACTGTGTGGCCCTGTCTGACCAGTCACTGCGTGACAGGAGGGAGAAAGGGTCTCTGAGACAGCAAGCGCGATGCCCCTCTGTGGGGGACAAATCCAATGAAAACAGAGTCAGTATGTGAAGAGGGAAGCAGATACTACCTGGACACGACTTGGCCTGGAGCCCACTTTTCAGTCATAACGAGATAATTAGTTCTCTTCTTTTGCTTGCACTGACTTTAATTGGATGTCTAGGCCTGACCACTCTGTGAGGATCATCCTGGAGGATTAAACTTTACCCCAGAAAATGTAAGAAACTGTACCAGCCCCTCATTACAGACTGTAGGCATATCTGTGCTTGCACTGTTAGCTCAGACACTGAGATTCTTTTCCGACCTCCCGAGGACACCGGAGATGCCCCCAGGATAACGATCCTCCTGTGCCAGTGGGAAGATGAGGACACCTGGTCTCACAGGACAATCACGGGGCACGTGGACTTGCAGCCCGGTCTTACAGCAGGACAGTGGGGGCGGAGAGTCCATGAGCAAACCCGAGATCTGAGTGCTTGTCTTGAGAAAGGAGAGGCAGCAGCCGAGCATGGTCAGAAGTGGAAGTCAGCAATCGGGTGGGATGGAGATGCAGCAGGCAGAGTGGGAGGGCAGCCCTGAGACAGCACATCTCTGATGGGCCTACTGGGTCATGGGGAGAGCCGTGACACATTTTCCCATAGAAAATACATCATGACTTTTCAGAGAACCCAGTGTATGCTGTCCGAGGTACGGTGAGGACTCGGGCGGTAAGGTTAGAAGACTGAGCTGTTGACTGCCCGTGATCGCGGTGCCACCACACCCACAGAACACAGTCACGGGAGCCAGCGGCCACGTGCTAGTGTGCTGTTAGCGCTAGGTTTTACCATAACCCTTCATTTATTATTTACTATCAGCAGAGCTTGGAGCTGGTGGGTGGATAGAAATGCAAAACTTGGCCTTGGCCTTCGAGGAACCGCAGCCTAACTAAAGTTATCTGAATGTGCACACAGACAGCACGCACGCAATGCAGTGTGCAATAGCTAGCTATCACCCCGAAGGGTCAGACAGAAGAGGCCATGAAAGTTCTCGTGAGGCAGACATTCATGGGTGGCCAGAGAGACTGCCTAAGGATGGGAGGGCGTGCAAGCGCTTTTCCGACTGGACGTATTCCTACCCCTTCGGTAGATACCCAGGAGTGGGATTGCTGGATCACATGGTAGTGCTATTTGTAGGTCTTTGAGGAACCTCCATATTGTTCTCCACAGTGGCTGTACTAACCCACATTCCCACCACAGTGTAGGAGGCTCCCTTTTCACCACGGCCTCACCAACACTTACCCATTCTTTATTTTTAACATCATGCTATTATTCCCAATTGCTAAGATGTGAGACCAATCCGAATGTTCATGAACAGATGAATGGGTTTAAAAAGTGTGGCATGTATATTCTATGGAATACTACTCGGACAAAAACAAGGAATGAGACCCTGGCATTTGATAAAATTGAATGAATATGGAAGATTTAATGCTAAGTGAAGCAAGCCAGACTATGAGAGAGAGGCATCGAATGTCCCCACTTAATAGATAGCAAATGTCTATACTCTAGCAGAAACTGGAAGATTAGGAGGTACAAAAACACAGAGTGCACCTGTGGGTACTGGAGGCAGTGTGGGAGGGGAAGGCTGAGAGGGGAGGGAAAAAGAAATAAGCAAAACATTTAAGGCACACAAAACCGGGAAATTACCTACCGATGGTAATGAGCATGGCCATACCTTTGGGCGGAGTGGCATGCAGTGCATTCATGCTGGGAAGACTCATCCTGTATACTACAATGATACACCGTGACTAAATAAAAATAACAATAATGAAGTTTTTAAATAACGGGAGGATTAAGCTGGGCAGGTTGTCGCTATGACAAACATGGGTTTGGACATACCACTTGTTAATTGTGTGGTTTTAACAGGTTCTCAGCTTCTCCGAACCGTTTCCTCTTTTGTAAATGGGAAATACCATTTCAGATATCCAGGGTTAGGGTCAGGATGGAGTAAGATCACTTAGGTACAGCTTAAGAGCCGCCCCCAAGAAGGAAAGGCATCATCCAGTGTCCCCGACCCAGGACCCAAGGGGAAGAGGCAGAGGCTCACACTGCCTCAAAGTGATTCCCACGCCCTGCGTGGCTGGAAGAGCAGTGACCCAGAGTAACGGGAGACGTGGTGAACGAGAGCAGCAGGCAACCTGTCATCTAGTCCTGTGGGAGAACCAACCCTTCCCATCCCGCTGTGCAGTTTTCAGAAGTTCGTGCCATGCTGAGGACCAGGTTCACCGACAGCCTCACACTCAGCTCCACAGCAGCCTCCTCCCAAGGACTGACATAGCGCTTCAAGGAAAGTGGGGGCAAACGCCCTGAGCTCACTGGTAGTGAGTTCCCGGAATGAGGTAGGGCTTCCACATGGGAAGCAGGCTAGCACTAAGCTATTAGGATGTGGACGTTTGCATTGCCGACCCTGAAGCTCGTCACTCCAGGTTAAGCCTTCCAATCACATGCGGCCCTCGCAAGCCTCCATCCTGTGTTTGTTCCTTCCTACTTTCCTCTTCGCAGCATTGCCAGCGACGACCCTCTTCCCAATGGAGCCGAGGAAGCAGAGGACAATCAGGTACGAATAGCCTTTCACGGATCTGCCTTTATGGCTGTAAAAATAATTCAAAGCACGTGTTTCTCCTTACAGCAGGAAACTCATTTATTGCCACATACAAAGGACCTCACATTTTAAAATCTCATTTTTATACTCTCCATCTATGGCTTCTTATACCAGAGAAGTTGACACAATTGTGACTTTTCTGTGGCCAGTTTTTGGAAGATGTGAAACTGGAGTCAAGCGTCCACTTATCCCTGTGTGCGCGTACTCCAGGGAGACGGAATGTCTCTGTCACTGGTGACATTTAAGAAAATGGCAGGACAGCCGTCACTCCGTGCGGTCTGGCTGCACAGCTGCCTGAAGGCAGTGTCACTGTTGCTGGAAGCAGGGACAGCCACAGCTCCTGGGGCTGACAGCAGCTGGGCGGCTCTGCCTTCCGGGCCACATGGACACGCTTTCGGGTCCCCAGCCTCGTCCCTGCTTCCCCTCAGACAGTAGCACCAAGTCTTCCTTGCTCTGACTTCCTCCGCCCTCTCTCAAGTTGACAGAAACACAGATCTGAAATACCTCCCCAAGCAGAAGGACTGAGAGAACTTTCCTGGCTGCTGGACGGTGAGAACATTAAGAGCCTTACTTGCAGTTACCCTGAATGTAAGTTTTTAATCCGAGATGCTGAGGTTTTGTGTTATGACAATTTAATCTCTTGAGTTTGATCTAATGGAAGCAAACACTTGCTACTGTAGTTCTGAAAATGTCTTCTCTAGTGCCATCAAAAATCGTGTCGTTGCTTCAGTCTGACTGTGTCCCACCTGGTTGTAAAGAGAGACTTAATCCGGTGGTGAGACTAAGAGATGAGCCTTTGGGAGGGGGTCAGTGCTAGGGAGGGTCACCAGGGTGGGTGTCCTGAATGAACCCTGGGGGGTTTACAGTGACAGGGGACAGACGGAGACACAGACACCCAGACCCACAGCACCTGCCCGAGAGATGCTGTGACACCCCGAGCCGCATGTGGGACGCTGGCCGGGCCCTGCCCTCTGCAGACCGGGGTGCATGACCTCTGAGGTCACTATTTTCCCTCACTGCACTGAAGAGGACTTCACTGTTTCCCAAGCCACATGAGCCCAGGTGGTGTTTCTAGAGGCCGAAAACAAAACCAAAGCAAACCCACTCTCTAAGCTAGAGGCGGTGCTTTTCCCAGTGCAAATCTAACCATCCAGCTTCCTCCCGGCAGCACGACATCGTCCTTGTAATCGAGTTCAGAGGGTCTCCTCTCCGGCCACCTCCCCATCAGCCCCCACCACTTGCACTCCTGTCCTCAAGCCAGCCCAGGGCCTTGACACCCACGACTCCCTTCACCTGGAAATGCTGCTTCCCCCTTGCCAAAAGTCAAAACCAAACCAAACCACTCTTTTGTCGAGTCTCAGCTTGTATGTCAAGTTCTGAAAGAAACCCTTACTGACCTCAGAAAAGACTAAATCCCTTGACGTAGCTGCCCGGGGCCGCCCCACAACCCCAAGGCACCACTCTTGAAATCACTCATTCGATGCTGTTTTCCTCCCCAGATTCTAAGCCCCATGGGGACAATGACAGGGTCAGCTGCAGGTTCTGTGACACCTACAGTTTCTACAGTGAGGATAGGGCACTGGTTCTTCAAGAAAACCATTACAGAAATATCTTACTTTATGTATTTAACCAGAAAGTAGGATCGTGTGAATGAATTCCTACAGCGACTTCCAGCGCTAGTGAGGGGACCCGAGTTTAAGTTTCTTCATGTTCACGGGGAGTCGGCCTCGGCAGGGCCCACGTCTGCCTTGTCCCCGGCTGTGCCCTGCACCTAACGCATGCATCTATTTAACTATTTGTTAATTTCCTAGTCACTCAGTGAGGCAAGTAGAAGCTATAAAAATCAGTTTTTAAAATATTAGATCAATATATATTTACCAGTGGAACTATGCAATCCCACTAAGAATGAAAGAAGCTTATTGGCTCTCTGAGGGTTAGACGGTCTTCTGTAAAAAGGAGACACCTCATCCTTCGTGCCCCTGGTGGTCGGCGCGCTGTGGCTATGATATGGTCGGGCTGATTCCGACCTGCAGCCTGACTCCAAGTGAAGAAATCTGATGTTTTCTAATCAGGAGCTGCCGCTGCTGCTGCTGCTGCTTCTCTCTTTCTTTATCTATCTATCTATTTTTAGGTCTTTGCCATAGGGCACATGCATTCCCCAGAGTGAGAGACAGAGAGGGAAAGTGAGAAATCATCCCCTGGGGGGACAGCCATGCCACAATCCCTTCTCTTCCATTCTCCTCTTGGAATTTTTAAACATGATTTTTAAGCCACAGGTCTGGGACTCAAACCATGGTCAGCCATGTGGGAGTCCAGCACCTTAATCACCACGCTACCTACTGGCCCCAACATGAGGTTCTTAATCAGGAATCCATGATAGATCGTAAAATTAGGAATATTTATTTCTATGGTCATGTCTCTGGAGGAAGTCTCTGGCATTCATAAAATTCTCAAAATGATGTGAGACACCCCCATCCCTCAACAATTACTGCAGATTAGTCCGGAGGGCGCATGGAATCAGTGGGGATGCCGTAGCAGCTCCAAGAGACCAGCCTCATCTTCGCCTCACTCTTAACAAGTGTGGCTCTTCATAACCACCTGCCTCTGTGTTTCCCGATGTACAATGGGGTGCCAATGCTTACTCACCAGATGCCTCGGTCCACTTTGTGCGCGCGGCCGAATACCACAGGCTGAGCCGTCAGTGGTAGACAGGCATTTGTCACAGTTCTGCAGTCCGGGAAGTCCAGGGTCTCACAGCCACCATCTAGCAAGGGACTTCCTTCTGTGCCACCCCATGGCAGAAGGGCAAAGAGAGGAGTGAGAAAGTAAGAGCGGGCCAAATTGTACTTTTACAACAAACTTGCTCCCTCAGTAATAGCTCAATTCATTCATGAGGGTGGCACCCCCATGACACACATACTTCCCATGGGGTCCCCACTTCCAGCACCATAGCACTGGGGACTAAGTTTTCAATACGTGAAAATTGAGGACACATGCAAACTGCAGCACGAGGTGACCACATGGCACATACATGTAATGTGTGTGTTCATCTATGTCTCGCCCAGTTTCTGTTTCATACATTATTTTCAATAAATGTAAGTCCACTTTTCTAAACAAGTAGCTCTTTCTTGTAGTATAATTTCTGTACTGGTAGGTTAAGTTATTCAAGAATAATATACTTATTTTTCCATCCAGAATACACTGTATATTGGCTCAATCAAGCACATCAACATACATGTTATCAACAAATAATTTTCTATTTCTTATGTCTTGTATATTTTTCTTTTTCTTTTTTTTTTTTGCCATCCTTGATTTCCTATCCCTCACCCCCCCGCCCTCTGCCGTTTCCCGCCCTCCTCCCACATTGTCTCTGGTATCCATGGTTACTTTCTATGCTTTCCCTCCCCCCCATTTAATTGATTTGCTAATGAACTTAATTAGTCTAAATATTTGCAATAGCAAGCGCAGCTGATATATACATACACATGAACCCAAGCCTGACTTTAGGCATAAACCTCAGTGAGTAGAGTGAACATACTATAAAGTAGCCCCTAGCTGCGGCTATACTAACCCATGTACTCATTTTAAAACAGTTTATTCAACATCTACTCTATGCCTGCCACTGCACTGCGCTTGGGCAGGAGAGGGTGGGAATCAAAGATCAGTAAAATGATTTTAAGATATGAAAAAACAAAACTCAAATCAATTGGAAAAAATCAATAAGCAGTTTACGAGCTCGCTCCGTCATGGCGTGCTCCCTCCCGGACATGAGCTTGTCTGGCTGTCTGCACTATCCTCAAACATTTGGATGAAATGAGGAGATGCAGTCAGTTCTGTATTCTTTTTTAATCAAAGGATACTAGTCATCCTCATGTTTTCAAATATGTGTGTGTCTAACGTTAACAAGACAAGCATTTGAAGAGCTGGAATTTTTCAGTCTCAGTGGGATGGTGTCACTTTGGGCACACAGTTCTGATGGTTCCATGTGATAAACCGACAGCTACACCGTCTGACCTCGGCCGAGTGCAACTGGTTCTTACAAAACAAACAGCGACAAACAAAACGGCAATGAGGAATTCTGACGGTAAGTGGGTCTTCGCGCCAACATACACTTACTCAGGACTAGTTTCTGGGTCTCTCAGTCTCCTGCCGTCGCTCCCTGGGGCACGCACGTGTACGTGTGCCGACACCCACTACCCTTCCTGCCCCGCCCTCAGCCTCCCACACCCTACCCCCGGCATTTCCTCGCAGTGAGGCTACCTCAGTGCACAAGGGCTGATGGGACCCCACCTCCACACTCATCCATAAGAGGCAGGAGGGCCAGTTAAAGTGGAATTTCAGATAAACCGCAAGTCACTGTTCATATAAGTGTGTGTGAATATTGTGTGGTAGACTTAGACTACAATGACCCCTTGCCTATCAGAGATCTCAATTTGGCTAGACGTCCTAGGTTTTCTTTAGCTAAATCTGGAGGCCTTACCTCTACTGCTTCCTGAACTATGGCCTGTGACCGCGCTGCTGCCACTCCCACTCCTCTGGGCCTCAGTGCCACTTCCCAGGCACATCGCGGTTCCCAGGATGACTCGTTATCTCAGGACCCTGCTCCAAATCCTGCTGCACCAGCCCTCGCTGGAGCAGCACTCGGTGGGATTGCCCAGCACCGTGCTCTGCAGGACTGTCGTAACGCACCCCTCTTCCCTCTCCAGACTTCTCGGCCACACTCTCCTCTCCCGTGATGACCTCTGAAATAACTAGAGCCTCCCCTACCTGAGTCCCTCCCCAGCTACTGGGACTGTGACAGGACCCTGCCCTTCCCATGCTGTCCCGATGCACCACCAACAGACGTGCAGGCCCCCGAGGACTCCTCGGCTGGGCACACAGTACATCCTCGTTGGCTGGGAGCGAGGTCGGTGTGATCGTTAGCTGCGATGGACACCAGGAGGCTGAATGATGCAGCCAAGAAGAGACACTCATTTCCTGAGAGAGTGTGCAGCTAGATGGGAAAATAGCTAATAAACCCATCAACAGATTAATAGTTGCTCAAAACATAACTTACCACAGTTCCTGCAATTCAATCACGTAAAAACACTCAGAAAATCAAAGCTTTTAAAAATTTCCTCTAGATTTATCAAGGTCTTATCTAATTGCTACAAACACCTAAAGACGTGAGCAAATTAACACAGAATTGCAGGATTTTACAAGATACATATTCATGAACGCATGTTGCTGTGTTCAGGCAAATAATGCCCCAAGACATTGATACACTTAGTGGAAGCCACCGGAAACCACACCCTCTGCTCCCCCTCTCTGCGGATCACAGAGTGGAGTACTGGTAAGCCCAGCTCCGAGAGACCGCTCACAACAATTACTGTACTTCTGTAATTCTTCCAGGAGGGAGATCAGCAAATGTTTAATCAGGAAGCTCCGTAAAAATCCCGTCCCCGAACACTTGACCGCAAGCTCAGTGCTGAAGAGCGCTGCTTCCTGGAAGGCTAGCCCGGGCCCTGCTCCTCAGAACCACCCTCACATGCTTCTCGGCCTTCTTGCTTCTCTATCAGCTGTCACTCAGGAGGGACTGCCGGTTTCCCAGGCATTCGTGGGAATCTCAAGTCACAGCTGTCCCGGGGTCTTCAAACTGAAGGTCCTTTCTTTCGAGGGAGACACACATCCCGCGTGCTCGCCCAGAGTGGGAGCGTGCAGTTACGTTGAATCCCTGGCGGGCTAGGCCCTGTGGCCTGACGCCGTCTGTGTGCGGGTCCTATTCATGACGTTGCTCCCACCCAGGCTGCGCTGCCCCCGTGAGCGGGCAGAGCACTTGTCTGAACGTGGCGGAGCGGCCCTGACACAGTCCTGGCGTGAGCACAGTGAGGGGGAGAGGCGAAGGCGCCCGCCCCGGCCTGCTCTGCAAGGGGCCGAGAAAGGCCTAACCCTCTAGGCACACAGAGAGTGCCGACTAACTTCAGCTCAGCCACGGCGAGTGGGAGGATGCCAGAGCAGGGCACGGTGAGCGGATAAGCCCTACCCAGCTCTCGTCACCACTCCTCCAACCTGGAGCTTACTCATTCCCACTTCAGGAACTTGGGTTACCATTTGCAAAGCGGGCGACTGCATCGTAGCTCCCGGAGATACGCAGAGGACTATCGACAGGAGACAGCGTGCACTTATTGCTGCGTGGAGCATTTCACAACAGTTCCGCTTTGACGGGCAGTGTTCGGGACAGGTCCTGTCACACGCTCACTAGAATGCTGACCCTCCGGACCACAAGGTATACAGAAGAAAGTTAGAATCGCCTACACTTTTACCACTAACTCATAGTAACTGGTTTCCGTAAATCTCTCTTCTCATGCGTTTGCATGTCTAGTTTTGTTTTTACAAAATCGGTATCATTCAGTAGTTTTATTTTCAGCATGCTTTCTATTTACATTAATGGTATTTTTCTATAAAATTAAACTCAATACTGTGACATTAGTGGGTGAATAATTGTCTATAAAATGTATCCTAGTTTACTTCACCATAATTTAATTCTATTAATTAGAAACATTGACTTTTGTTTTTACTATTAAAGTTAGCAATATAAATAAAGGTCTTAGGACATAATCCTTTATTCACAACTTTGAGTATATTTCTACATGTAACATTATTGTATTGAAGGACATAGCTCTTCGAAGAGTTAAACGCATTACAAGAAAAATGATAACTGTTTACACTTGAACCAGCAGATCATAAAAAAGCTTTGGCATCATTTTTTATTAAGTATTTTAACATTTTTGTGCAGAGTTAAAATTAGATCTCATTGTTTTAATTTGCATGCACTTGACTAAATGAAACTAAATATTTTCATACATGTTAACTTCATATATATAAATGTGTGTGCATTGTAAGTGTATGTGTTTTTGTGTCAATATTTATAGCAAGGTATTCACATATTATTGGAAAACATATTTTCATATATTAATCATTTTTTTTTAGGTTTAGTTCACTTCATTTTCTTTGTATGAAAATCCTGTGTTGTGGCCACAGCTAGAGCCTGGGTCTTCTGCACCGAGACCTGGGGTGGGTCTAGACGAGATGGTCAGAAAATCCCTGATAGGAAGACTTGGTGAACATGCTCACTCTCCAGAGGTCAGGGTCAGATAGCTGCAGGTTTTAGAGCTGGACCAACGGTGGCCTGGGTGAAGCTGCCCAGGACCAAGGTGCAGCCCCAGCTGAGGTGTAGACGTTGTCCACACCAGCCAACAGCAGCAGTTTCTTGGGCACTGGGGCCAGGCTGATGCCAGTGCCTTTGGAGGCAGGAATGAGGCACAGCAATGCCGAGCTACACTGCTGGTCACCTTGCAAGGGACAGTGTGAGGCTTGCTGATCTTGTTCCCCAGAAGACTCTCTGCACAGAGACAATTGAAAGCTTGGCCAGGATGATGGCTCCTCAGAGGGCAGTGGCCACCACCTTGGGGCACTTCACACCCAAACCAACATTGCCACTGTAGTCCCCAAGGATGACAGACGCCTCGTACCTGGTCCACTGGCCAGCTTGATCTGCTTCTGCACAGGCGTGATATTCACAACCTCATCCTTAAGACAGGTGCCCAGGAAGAAGTCAATAGTCTCAGACTCCCTGATGGTAGGGAGAAGAGAGAGACCTCTTCAGGACTGATCTTCATGGCTATGACCGGGAGACCCAGCTTGGTGACCCAAATCCACTCCTTGTCTTCAGCTTTGTCTCCTTCATGACCCCGACCAATGGGGCCCTGGCTAAACCCTCCATGGAAGCCACCCCAACTCCCTACCCCAAAGCCCCTGGGCTTCCAGCCTGCCACTGAACTGCCGTCATCCGCCATTTGGCGCAGCCTCACAGAAGCGGCGATAAATGTGTTTTCATGTATCAAGTACAGCCTATGTCGTGCCAACGTCTCTTAGCAGTTTGTCACCTTATTTTAATTTTGTGCAGTCAGATCTTTAGTTCTACTGTGTCTTCAGAGCTCACAAGTTTAGAGCATGCCATTCCACATCGTGGTAAGTAAGATGGTTCAGCTATTGGTCAGTCTGTCTGTGTCTGCACAATAGCTGTGCAATTGAGCTCTTTGGGAGTCCAGCAAGCCTTACCCACGATCTCACTGGCGTTTTCGGAGAGTAGTGAATTATTCAAAGATACCCTCCAAGCTCGGCCTCCATAGCCGTCTTGAATGGAGCTTTGAACTGACCTAGAGTCCCTCGGGAATCATGTTTCTCTCCAGACAAAGCATTTCCTGGTTATGAGAACTAAATCTTACCAGAAGCACCTCAAGAATCTCCTAGGGGACATCAAATACCCGTTGCCTAATGACGTTTTGATGAGCTGAGTCTAGATGAATGTAGGACATACGGACTGTACTTCCTCTAAATAAACAAGAACGTAAAATGGAAAGATGCTTGGCTAAATAGATCTGGGACTGTTTGGGGAGAAAAATGAGTTTAATTCAAGTCTAAAATATAATCCATTTATCAAGTGTCTAATCTCAAAAGAAGTCGGGTCTGTGCTGGCCACAGGTATCAGTAATTCCTGAGAAAAGATAGGAATTGCAGCTATACTCTAGTTCCTTTGTGGTAATGCTTTCTGAAAGAGGGAAGACTATGCAAAGCCTGTCACTTCTCCTTCCGTTTCAGCCCTGCCACTGTGAGATGTTAAGATTCCCTTCCAGCAGGTGAGCCCTTCCCACCCCACGCCCGGCTGAGCCAGCCCAGATGAGAAGAGAGCCCAGCACCGGCAGCCTTGAATTACCTCCGAGGAATCCAGCAGAGTCCAGCCCCAGCTGCCATCTGTCCACAGCGAAATCTGTCAGTGGTGACGATTTATGAAATCTCAGTTGTTTATAAATGGCTCTCTCTTACTTTGCCTACTCTTACTCAAAATCTTATAGAATCATATACTCATTTTTCTTTTCTAAAAGAAGGCAGGTGTCGCATAGTCACTGAAAATATTCATGACATATGGAGTGTTGTGATGAAAAGTGAAGAGGTTGGAAGCCAGCCGCTCGGAGTCCAGGCTGCCGACGTGTGCTCTGCCACCATCGGTCATGCCGGTCACAACTCTGGGCCTCGGGGACTTTCTGTGAAATGCAGGCAGTGCTGTCTCCCCAGCCACACCCACGGGGGGTGGGAAAGGGTCGCTGAGACATGAAACGTAATGCTGCCCCCCACGGCAGTCGCAGGGCAGGTGACATTTTCATGGGACTGTCTTATGATTTTCCAAGTCACGCAGTACAGTTTCAAATGGGTGCTGAGAGCCATGGAGGTGAAGTTGCAGTGAGGGTGAAGATGTTTGGTAATGACCCCCGTCATTTCTCAGGAGTAACCCATACTCCGGTAACATGGCAGTGTCCGTGTTTTCATAAAACTAGGATGTGCAAGTGGTATGTTGTCTAATTTGGAGATTTACCATTGCTATCTGGAATTACTTGGCGGTGGGGGGGTGGGAGAAAAGAATGTGAAGAAAACTCCAATTTAACAAAAAGATCCTCTGCCATTTCCCAAAATGTAGCATGTGTTTCCTAAACAGCGTTGGTAAGGGCTTCTAAATCAATTCAGCGTTTTTCAATAGACTGTTCACAGTACATCCTACCTCCTAAACTCCAATGCTGCAGCCTATGTCCATCATCGTTACTCCCTAAAGAGTGTTCACGAGGCCGTAGATAAGAAATCGCATGGACACCAAACGTCTCTTTCATAAACAGAGCAGATAAGGAGAGCAAGCAGCTAAAAATAGAAGGCCTTATGTAAAGACTTTCCATGGAATTCTCAGTATTTAAAGATATGTCAGTTGAGTATAAAGCCCTTCATAAAATGTTGGAGCATTTGAAAATATTAGCATGTCATAAATCTATGGCTAACTTATTTTAAAATGTATTTGTAACACACACACGCACACACACACACTCATACATGCACACACTCACATGCACTTACTGGAGAGAGACAGAGAGGAGCAGAGAGTGAGAAGGAAAACAAGAAAGCACTCCCCATGGGGCACGGCCATGCCACAACCCCTACTCCTCCATCTCCCTTGGCAGGATTTTGGGTGTGCACTCATGCCCAGTGTGTTTTCCAAGCTGCCAAGTCTGGGACTCCCGGAAACTGCACAGTTGGCCATGTGGGATCCAGCCCCTTTAACCTCCAGACCACGGCCTGACCAAAGAACACTAATGTACTTCTTATCATCTTCACAACTCAAACACTTACCTCTGAGTAAATGAAATAGAGCCATTATTCGTTTTCAGCTGATTTCTTACCCATAGCCTAACAGTTAACCATTGTACGTCAAATCATAGGGAACTTATTTTCTCAGGTGTCAGATTCAAGGATCACAGTTCTTTCCCCACAAGCCTATCTCCCCACGCAGAAGCATACATGTATACCGTACATAGCGGAGTAAGAACGCGTGCTCTGGAGCCTGACACAGCAGAAGGGCCTCCCTGGTCTCTAGTAAATCACTCTGTGACCTGCACCTCTGAGCCCCAGTCTCCATGTCTACAATTGGGCCGCGTAGCGTGACCTCTGGCTTAGAAAATGCAGTCTTCATAATTAGGATACTCTACCCAAAAATATTTTAGCTGTCCCACACAGGGAGTGGTAACAGTCCACATGGACAGAATATCTATGCAGGAGCTGTATTGTTCTTGGGCTTTCTTCCTTAAACACACACACGCACAATTCCCCAAAGCCCTGGGCTTGGTCATTCTTCTTTATGCTTCCTATATTTAAGCCAATTCAATGCCTCTCAGCATCTCACCTAGAGGACCAGAGTGGAGAAAACATTGCTACTTCAAAGAAGAAGACCCTACAAGACACACAGCTCCTTCATGAGCAGTCTCCAAGTGCATGATCTTAGAGGAGTCATATTACCCTATCCAGACCCTTTTATTGGAAGGTAAGTTTGTTTGAATAACGGCAGGCGTTTTCTCTTGATCTGTCTTCCAAAATGTATTTTAATTATTGTAGCATAATATAATGAGTGCACTCAGCTAAGGCGAATGCCTAAAATGAGAAAATGACATTTTTAGAGTATTTGCATCACTTAATTATTCTGACCATCTTTGAGCACTGCTACAAGAAATCTCTCTCATTTTTAATAAGTAAGCCTTACTATGTTTCTCATAAAATGATGCTTGTAATGAACCCTGCCCCCAAAATGCAGGCTCTATTTCACTAATAAGCTTGGTCTCGGCTTCGGGCTTTTTGGAAATGATTAAATATCACAAATATAATGCACATGTCAGAGTACACAAAATGATTGAATAGCAAAGTTTCACTAAGACTGGAGAGGAAATTTCTCAGCTCAAGATAAAAGGCTGGTGAGAATTGTGTAGGGGCTCAAAGCCCAGGGGAAATCTGAGATGTTGAGGGCCAGGGAAAAACATGGAAAGGGAGAGATTCTTCAAAGCATGAAGAGAGATTCTTCCACGAGCCCTTAGTCTTTTAATTTTCTTCTAGGTCTTCTTAAAGCCAGGAGGTTTCTAAAACCCACCCAACCATAGTTGCAGCAGGGTTTTTGTAAGAGGCTTTTTACAGGAAAAAAAAAGTCAGTAGCAGTCATCCCGGGTGGAACAGAACTGCAGCTGCAGCCTTTGACAGATTGCAGGATGACAGGAAGAAGAGTTAAGAGGACAGGACAGGCTGCGGGATTCGAAGTTGGGCAGAGATGCTGTGCATTTTCAAGAGCGAAAGGAGACCACTGCGGACCAGAGCTGTGGGGGTCCGTCCGTCCAGCACAGCCGTCTGAGTTACAGGTGTGCTCCGAGCGTGGCATTCAAAGCAGACCAGAGGATACTAAGAACCAGAGTGATGAGAGAGAGCAGAGACCCATCAGCCTCCAGGGTACCCCCTCTCTTTTTTATACTTTCGGGAATTTATCTAGATCAAGTTCTCAGCACATGGCAACAATCAATTCCCAGTACAATTTAAATATTAAAAGTGAATTTCCCCCCAGCCATCCGGAGGCGACTTCATGGCACACGCGAGGAGCAGCGCCGTGGACGACTCTCCCTCCCGGCTTCCTGAAGGGCTGGTTCCCAGCGTGTGACAGTACACACTCTCCCCGGGAGCGAACAGCAGCGGAGCGGTCCCCGAGAAATGCCCGGGTCTGGAAGGCAGGCGGTCCTTCTCCCGGCTCCGCTGTGCATACGCACCTGCCGTGGTGCAGCCGGCGGTGAACCGTTCCTCGCCACGCCCAGGAGTCGACGGCTGACCTGGGATGTCGGTGGGCACGCGCGTGGGCATGTAACCGCTCTCTTCAGTGTTCTGTGGGCGCTCCTTATCAAAATGCCTCCATTATTAAACCGCCTCCCACAGCGTGGGTGTTTAGGAAAAAGCAGTAAGAGCTGTCACGACCCCAGACTGCTGCTCCCCCCCCAGGATTCAGAGACCGGAGGGGAGCGGTGTGTCTGTAACGTGTTCTTCTCGCTGAGCTGCTTAGACAGGTGTGTCAGGCCTCCCCTTAGCCAAAGGAAAACCATCTCATCGGGGCTCGGCCCTTTCCTGCCTCCGGCAGAGGGTTGCAATCCGGCAGCTTGACGGCCCCTGGGTAGGCTCGCAGAGCCCCAGAGGGCCTCCCCATGCAGCTCCCCGACACATCCCTGCTGGACTCCTTCCCGCCCGGGTAGCACTCTCAAAGCTGGGAGAGGAGAGCTTCTCCCGCCTTCCACGCAAACACCCAGTAGACTCTCCGGCCACCTCGAGGAGGATGACACGAACTTACTGAGGCAGAGAGGACACGCTGACAGAACTGTCGACCTCGACTCAGCTCCAGTGGAGGTGAGACCCGCCACCCCACCCCGGGGCCCACCCATGGTCGCAGCTGGGCCAGCCAACAGGTGGCTGGAGGAGATAGGCTGTGAGCGGTTCTAAAAGCTCCATTTCAAGCACTGCTGGCCAGAACGGTAGAGCAGGCACGGGATGTGCTGGCGGTTTAATTTCCTTAGGGAAGAATATGAGACCAGAAGGCCCAGCCAGGCCCAGCACCCCCAGGGCCTCGGCCAGAGGAGACTGCTCACACTAGCCATTCTGGATCGGCGCCGGGAGGGGTCCATGACATTCAACCCATGAACTGTGAGGAAGAGTTAGAACAAGAGTTAGAAGAGACTGAAATGAAGTGGAAGCTTGCTCTATTTCGGAAAAGAAATAACCATTAACTACGGTGAGAATAATAAAGACAACTCATCAACAACCATTTCCTGAAAGACTATTTTTAGTGAAGCACTTCATCAAGTAATAGGCCTCAAACCCTAGGGAGGGTCTCAGGAGGTAAAGGGAAGAGACCGAGCATTCCTAGCTAATGTGAACACCATGCACGCAGGTGAGACCCAGGCAATCCAGGGCTATGGAGAAGACGCGTCTTATGGGACGGAGGAGAGAATGATGAAGAGAGGAGAGAAATGAGAAGTGTTATTTGCATCACTGGCACGATCTACCAATGGCGACCCAATTAAATGCTATAGACAGGAAGGCACAGGGGTCAGGAAGGAGGTGAGAAAGGATATTCCCTAATATGAAAAGATAATTTGGTATAATGGAGAAAGACAACACCCACTTTATGTTTTTTTAGTTTTTGTTGTTGTTGTTGTTTTTTGAGAGGTTTTTGCTCTAGTGCACGTGGGCTCACCAGAGAGACAGAGAGACAGAAAGTGAGAAATCACCCCCCAAGGGGGATGGCCATGCTGCAATCCCTTGTCCTCCATTCTCATCTCAGGATCTTGGGCACGCACACACGCTCAGCGTGAGTTTAAGCCACCGAGCCCAGGACTCGAACCGTGATCGATTTCGGAAAAGAAATAACCATTAACTACGGTGAGAATAATAAAGACAACTCATCAACAACCATTTCCTGAAAGACTATTTTTAGTGAAGCACTTCATCAAGTAATAGGCCTCAAACCCTAGGGAGGGTCTCAGGAGGTAAAGGGAAGAGACCGAGCATTCCTAGCTAATGTGAACACCATGCACGCAGGTGAGACCCAGGCAATCCAGGGCTATGGAGAAGACGCGTCTTATGGGACGGAGGAGAGAATGATGAAGAGAGGAGAGAAATGAGAAGTGTTATTTGCATCACTGGCACGATCTACCAATGGCGACCCAATTAAATGCTATAGACAGGAAGGCACAGGGGTCAGGAAGGAGGTGAGAAAGGATATTCCCTAATATGAAAAGATAATTTGGTATAATGGAGAAAGACAACACCCACTTTATGTTTTTTTAGTTTTTGTTGTTGTTGTTGTTTTTTGAGAGGTTTTTGCTCTAGTGCACGTGGGCTCACCAGAGAGACAGAGAGACAGAAAGTGAGAAATCACCCCCCAAGGGGGATGGCCATGCTGCAATCCCTTGTCCTCCATTCTCATCTCAGGATCTTGGGCACGCACACACGCTCAGCGTGAGTTTAAGCCACCGAGCCCAGGACTCGAACCGTGATCGACTACATGGAGTTCAGCGACATAGCCGTTATGGTGACTGCTGCTCCCCCCACTTTATGTTTTGAAACACCACTTCTCCTTTTTTCTCTCAAGTCATCCATATTTCTGCGGTGATTTTAAACCCTGGAGAAGACACGGATATGTGATTCTCGTGGGCTGGACTGCTGCCACCCCTGAGCACTGGGAGTCCGTGTTGCCGTCACAGAGAAATGGCGACAGTTAATTAGAGGGAGAGCTAATTAGAATCTAGATCTTCTAAAATTTCTCCTACCTTCAGCAATTCCTCAAGTTTCTGAAAGTGCTGCTTAGGGAAGAAGATTTTCACTGAGGCAGAACTTTGTGACTGCAGAAGTAGTTTTCAGACGGCTATGGAGAACAGGGCTGTAAGTTATTTACTGGTTTGCCATTCGAGCGTGGCGCCGTATGCACAGGGAAATACGTTCGCATGTGCGGTCCCCAGAAAGGCCCCTTCCTTAGCACGTGGATGAAGGTACACTCCCAGGTGCTCATTTGTCATGTTCTGGAGCCAGAATTCACATCGGGGTCAAGTAGATGTTGGGGGGTCTGCTATAACATAATTGTCCATTGCAGGGGAGGGGGCGTGATCCGTGTGAGTCTTTCATGAAATGAAATGAAATCAAAGCAGCTCCTAGACGGAAACAGACCTTAGGACAAAGCCTGCCTTCGGTCTCACAGCGGGAGGCCTCTGGGCTACGCCATCCTCATCTCTGGAATGAGAGTGAGACCTTCACGAGGCCGTTGCCAAAAGCTTCACCTCGTGCTTTGCTTGTGGGATGTGCTCTGTTAGGAAGAATGGCTTCGGCAGGGCTGAGGAGGCCACAGAAACGCTCTCACTAATGAGTTCCCGTTGGTGTGAGGGGGAGGTCGCAGTGGGGGCCATAAAAACAGTGACGGTGTGGCCAGACTCACTCACTCCCCTCCCTCGGAAGTGGGTTTTCTGTCTGGCACCCAACAAAATGGCTTGCCCTACACAAAGATGAGTGTAAATCCCACATCTATTATTGGAGTCTTCTTAGCGTCCTCAACACCGTCCAGAAGGTGGGCCATCCAGCCAACTGGAGACCACTCAGAACTCAATACACATTCGGAACAGGGCCACGTCTTTGCTAAATTACAATCTGCTTAAAATAGATGTCCTCAGAGGCCGGTTGCAAACATGCTGCGTTAGAGGTCCACGTTGGTTTACGTCCAGCCGAGGCAGTCTGGGGCCAGCACACTCAGAGCTGCTGGGCGCCGGGGACACTGCTGCTCCGAACAAGGCGTGCTGCGCCCCCACGGCTCCTGATTTTAAAAGGTCCCCATCTCTGATTGTGGAGAAGGCAAGGGCCGCTGAACAACCGTCCAGCCTCGCAGAGGACACCTAGGGCAGGAAGTGCACCCAGGTAGGCAGAGCATGCTCTCTTCTCGGACCTGAGGCCCTACTCGGTCTGTAGTTGCTTCTCCCCTGAGCAAGACTTCTTGGTTTTCCAACCGAACAATACGTACAGGCCCTTCAAGCTTATTGAAAAGTTACACATGTCCCCAAAATGGCCCTGAGGAGGGTGTTCTCTCTCTCCTCTTTCTCTCTCATGTACATGTACGAGCTCTAACAGGAATTTTATAAAAATAAAGATACTGTACACCAGGCCAGGGACAGTGCTCCCAAGATGTGGGGGATAAAAAGGTGGGGCTCCGGAGTGCACTCCTGGAGGGAGAGTCCAGCTGTGGGCAGAGCGGGGAGTCAGGCGGAGCGGGGACAGCTGCGCTGAGAAAATGAGCATGGGCATCCAGGAGGGCAAGGTGCCTACAGTTTGGGGAAAGAGGGGGAAACAGGTGCAAAGAGAAAACGTCCAAGGTTTACAGAGGATCCCCCTAATCACGCTGTGAAATTCTAATGAACAAACGGAAGTGAGGAAGCTTTAGAAAGTACGAGTTATTACGTGGGACCGCATATCATCGAAGTACTCGGAGGAGCAGTGCCCAGAACCCCTCCTCAGCCAGCACGAGGAACTCGGTCATGACCACCGCGTAGCGCAGGCGTGGACAGTGGCCTGCATGCCCATCCAGGCGGCCGCCTATTTCCGTAGTTTTGTTGAACACAGTCACACCCACTTCTTCGGTGTTTTCTATGGCTGCTTTTGTGGCACAGAGACTGAACTGAGTAACTAGTTGGAACGGAGACAAGCGGGCCCACAAGGCCTCAAATACTCAGTACCTGGCCCAGGACGGAGAGTGCTGGTCGGCTCCTAGGCTAAGGTAGGAACGTCTTGCCTCGGTGACAGGGAGGAGCTGGTCCTGGGCTATGTGCTGCTGCAGTCCATATAATAACTCTTACTCTCAAAAGCGAGATCCAGAAGGATCAGGCTGCTTCCCAGTAACTTAACTGTTCCAGAATAAAGCTCAAGAATAACCATTTGAACACGGAAGTGCTCAGCCCCAACCAGGTAGGATTCCCAATGCCTGGCGTCCCACCAGAAGTTACCCATCATACACACAGAGGAGACAGAGTACATAACGCGGGGAGAAGACCCTGACCAATCAAAAGTGACCCAGAAATGATACAGATAATGACATTAATAGCCTGGAAAGTTAAGGCAGTTATGTTCTCCTTGTGTTGGTGTTTGAGCAAAGATTAAACACGTTGCATGAAAAGACCCAGATCCAACCGTTAGCCACTGGGCACAAAGCAACAATTCCTTCGGGGGTTTTGTCGCATTTAGAAGTGAAATATGTGGTAGCTTGAACACAAGGAAGAGAAGACTAAACTAACTCGTATTGTTGTAAAGGTTTTCAATGTGAACTAACAATATTATTTGAAGGCAGACTATGTTAATGGATATCCATATATTGTAACCTCTAAGGCAATTATCTAAAAAAGAAAACTATAAAGCACAATGCATTCTTTGAATATTTTATTCTTTTATTTTCAGTGGTAATATTTCTATTTGTTTCTTTCTAGAGTTTCCATTTCTCTGCTAACAGTCCCTACTTATTCATGTCTCCTGTCCATCTTTCCCACTAATACTTTAATATATGTTTACGATGATGTTTTCTGAGAAGGATAGGTGTTTATCAGCTTCTACCATTTTGTAATTCTTAATTATGGCTAATGATTTTTACTTTCTTCATATGCTTTGAAATTTGTTATTGAATGCAGAATATTATATGTCAAAATAGAAACAGTAGAGGCTGAAGTAAAGTAAATAATCTTTAACACACACACACACACACACGCATGCACACACACACACACACACAGCTCCAGATAGGACAGCTCCCTTCTTTCAGGCCGCCAATGTTGTTGGCTAGCTCAAGCCAAAGCTGAGTCGTGTTGGGGCTTGTCTTTGCTGCAGTTACTCTCAGCTCACTACTGGTGTCCCACGTTTTGAGAACTGGTTAGGACCTTTCCTTTCAGCCAGGCTGGAGAGCTAAGCACGCCCTGCTCTGGAGATACCTGCATGCCTTACAGTTGAGCCTCTCTTGGTAAACAGCAGGGCTTTGCTCTGTTCTCCAGTCCCCCAGCTTCCCATGCCCAGGAAATTTGCCCAGTTTTTCCTTGCCCCAGTTTGGATCAGATTCACTTGACCAGAAGTAGCGGTGTCTGGGGGCTTCTCTGTACTCTCCTAGGAAGAACCAGTCTTTCACGGAATTTGACCCATTTAGATTTTTTGAATCCCTGAAGTCCCTGGTGACTGAAACACACATTTACGATTTTGTACACAATCTATTCATCCTCATAGCTGAGATGAAAACAATGGGCTCTGGAGACGTTTCCATCCCTGCTAGAAGCAGGTGCTCTAAGAAGCTTACGGTTTAAAATGAAGAACATAATTTGACCAACTGTTCCAGGAAAATACAAATGATAAACAAAATACAAGTGGCATTTGTATTGATTCAAACATTAAATTGGCCCCCATTCCTAAAAAGAACTTAAATCACTGATCTGTGAGACTTGAAACCAAAGAATTTTGATGAATTATTTAACAAAGCATTTGCATGACTTTCAGCTTCATCAGTAAATAAATCATTTGTAAAAGTCCAGTATGTTAAGCTTAGGAGGGACTTGCCAGAGACTCAAACACAACCAGAGTTGGGGAGACCTCACAGGTCACCTGATCCAAACAAAGGCTTCTGCGGGCAGCACAGAGGGCCTAGGAGAACACGGACGGCTCCTCCGTGTAGAGCCTGGGAGAACACGGACAGCTCCTCCATGTAGAGCCTCGGAGAACACGGACGTCTCCGTGTAGAGCTTAGGAGAACACGCACATCTCCTCCGTGTAGAGCCTAGGAGAACACGGACGTCTCCGTGTAGAACTTAGGAGAACACGGACGGCTCCTCCGTGAGCCTCGGAGAACACGGACGTCTCCGTGTAGAGCTTAGGAGAACACGGACGGCTCTACTCCCTCCTGCCCTGGGTCGCTCTCCAGACATATCAGTTCTTATTTTATCATTTTTATTGGATCCTGGGTTAGATATTATGTAAATACGGACTCTGATCTTTTCAAAGCTATGAAAATCACAAGCAATCTTTTCCTCCTGTGCCTACACACACACACACACACACACATGCACACTCACCACACCTCACAGAGATACACAGATAAATACACATTTTCTTACGAAGGAAACTGAGGCAGAGATATAAAGTGACTCCGCTAACACACACGGCTAACCGCAGAAACGTGTTCGGACACCTCCAGCCCAGTGCACGTCCTTCTCCACTCGCTCTTCCTCATCGCTAATGAATCTTCCTGTCTTAGACTATTGTAAATATCCAGCACATCGGTCGATTTCAATGTGCAATCATGGATGAGCAAGTTCAGTGGGTTTGACGGATGATTCCTGGAGCTCTGCAGGCTCTCGTGTGACATCGGCTGGACCCAGGTGAAACGGTAATCACCAGCGTATAAATGACTTGGACAGTGTGATTTCCCCCTGTGATTTAGTTTGCTTTCTTCTGTTGATTTATTTAGAATGTGCTCTGCTGCATCTCCCAACCTCGCTGCACTCCGAGCACCAATAAACGTCAAGCAGATTAGACAGGCCCATTACTCAATGGGCAGGTTGCTAAAAATGGTACAAAGGTGAAATCCGAGCAGTTTCAGATGATGGGAGTATTTACTGGATGTTAGGAAAACCTCTGCTTCAAAAATTCAGAGGTTTGAGAGCTGCTGTAATGTTTTATTAGAAGCCTACACCACCATGAGTCACTGTGCAGAGAATATTAAGCCACTGCAGAGTGAAGGAGCTCTGAGTACCTATTACACAGAGTGGTCTGTGCAGGGACTGGCCCTCTAATAGCCACTTAGAGTGAATACATTTTGCTCTTATCAAAAGAGAAGAGAATTGAGCCCATTTTTATAGCTTTGCTCAGAGATAAATATGAGTAGAAAGTGGTATTTTCTCCTTGGTACTGACCACTTAGGATCGGGCACGTAAGGTCCTTGCCCTGCTATCAGGTCACCCAGCCTCGAGAAGCACATACAAAGTGAACAATTCATTAGAGCAAATCTCAGATTTTGGTATTCTTATTATCGCCATGACGACCATCCGTGGGTCACCAGTTTGGGGGCCAAGTATTGTGCATCATCTCGTTCAATCTTTATAAGAAGCCTAAAATACAGGTAAATCATGGTCAGTTTACACAGGAGCAGACTGCGGCTCGGAGAGGTTAAGTAACTTGCTTGCTATCACGCATTTACTAAATTGCAAAGCTGGGATTTTTAACCCAATTAGTTCAATTCCAAAGTCCTTGCTTCTAGTCCTCACTGTCAGGAGTTGTGCAGACACAGCCCAGCTTAAGGGCAAGCAAAACAGGTTCTTCTGGTTATTACACACTCACAAGAGGTCAGTGTCCTTCACGGGACCGTATAGAACAGTGTCCACTGGTGGGGACGCCACTGTCACTAATGGATTAGTTTGAGAACCGTACCTCTGCAATCTCCTCTTCACCAAGATTGGTGTATTTCTTCAGTGTTTTCTTTGTGAGGTTCCCTTCCTGTGGCTAGTAAGGTATTTTGTGGGGCGTTTGCAGATGGGGAAGCTGTAAGTCCTAAGAGAGAGAAAGAAAGAATGTGAGCTGGCCTTCACAGGAGGCAATCTGTAGTCCCCTCTATGAGGTGAAGTTTGTGTGTGGTTTTATAAACCTACATACATGAACACACGTGTGTGCATAGGCGTGTATAAGCCAAAAAAGGAATAGGGAAACGGAGAGAGGAAAGAGACATTGCTTTCTTCTTTTTATTTCCATTTCTGAAAAATAATAGCAGTTGAATTCATCACTTACTAATCACAAACATTGGTGCTGTACCTTAGACTAGAAAAGCGTCACTTGGTTTTTCAAGGCATATTCCGCTGATTGGTGGGTTCTGCCTCTCAACTGCGCCTTATAGGGAGGCCTGCGTTCTAAACCAATCGCCCTACTTAGCTCCTGGCAGGAACACTGAGATGGATTAGCATGCATAACAGAAGGCTTATGTGACCCTGGGAGACAGGAGAACCCAAAATAACCTTAATACCCTGTCAGCTTTCATTACCAGACCCCACTGAACAAGAAAAGCCTATTTAGCAATCTGTCTGGGAAGGAAAAAAAATCCATATCGTTTTTTTTTCCCTTTTAACTAAGATTTTTCACCCTGTTCTTTTTTATCCTGGGGATATTTTCTTCCACCTCACTTCCCAGACAGCATCGTTGCACTAGACCAAGTTATAAGGTGTCCTGATTTCATCACACGTGTGTGTACACCAGTCCACTGCCCTGCTCCCGCAGTCTTTGCCTCTGTAAGCATGCCTGTAAAATCTGGAGCACAGGGCCAGTTCTGAGCAATGGCAGTCTGGAAACTAAGCGGTGTGTTTGGACAGGGTCAACTCCATGCTGACAGTTGTCCAGGTTCAGGCCTGGGAAAGAGGAAGAGTAAGTCCAGCTGCAATCTCAGAGAGTAAGACCATGCTGGATAAGCACCTGGGTTTCCTTAGACATGCACAGAGCCAGATGTCTTGTCCACTTGTCAGTTGCATTTATGGAACGCACCCTGAGCCACCTAGGCATGCCAAAGGCAGCACACCCCTCAAGGGAGGTGTTTATGGGGAGATTCTAAAAATAGAAAATGCAGACAGCTACTGGCAGAAGAGAAACATAAGCTGTTGAAAGGGCCCAGAGGCAAAAAGCCGCTCATGCAACCTCGAGTTGGAGCAGTGGGAGTGGGGGTGAGGCCGAGTGGGCGAGAAGAGGGAGGGGCCTACATGGCCCACAGAGCCCCGCCCTCTGATGCAAATGACATTTCTGTTTATCCTTTAAATTTGCATCTCATTCATTTCTTTAGCATTTGCAATCCTCTTAGCAAATGTATCTCACTGGAGTGTAATAACGTCCCTGGGGGAGATACGATTATCCTCCTTGTACAATGAGAACTGGAATACAGAAAAGTTACGTAACTTGCCCAGCTTTGATCAGCTAGTCATGGTCGTGGAGCCGGGATCTGAAGCCACAGATCCGAATGCCAATGGCCATATTTTCTCCCAGGAAACCACGCCATGTGCTCGTAATCCCACTACCCGTTCTCAGTTGGCTCGCGGTGCATTTGCGATTCAGCTAGTGCTCTAACTCCTTTATGAAGGCGGTCTGGAGATGATCGTCACAATTTTTAACTGCTTCCTAAAATGTATTCTTAAAATATGCCAGAGCTAATTTTCAAAATTCCTTTCCTCCCTGCTAACTAAACACTGTCCAAATAGGAATCCGATTTGAATGCTCAGGCGAATACAATGCGGAGGCCTGTGGCACACGTGAATAATTCAGCCAGATCTGGGACGGGCCCAATTAGCCGACGCCCGGTCTCCCTTTCCGTGAGTAGCAGATTTGGGCAACCGATGCAGGACGACATTTTAGCCAATGAATTAAAATGAACTGAGTTGGTTATGAGAAATCTATTAATGTAAACGTGTGAACGTAAACCCTTAAAGTCATGATCATGTCGTTTCTGCAATTTAATTTTGACAGAAGTAGCAAAATGCTTTTCTGCCTCACCTTCATGAACCACGGAAAGGAAGACAAATGAAGCGCATGCGCCGTGCTTGTCTGGAATGAAGTCCCTCTGTGCTCCACCCGTCATCCCCAGATGCCGCCTTAATCCGTCTCTAAATCCACCAGGCTTTCTGCTCAGACCCCAAGGAACACACGAGAGCCTGCGGAAACTGCCAACTCGAAGCCTGCAATGGAAGCCAAAGCCCGGAAGACTGGATCGGGAATCTGACTTCAAACAAATCCCCACGCCGAGGATTTAGACATATATGGAAGCTGTGCGTGTGTTAAGTCTAAGTCGGAGAAAGCACAAATTTCAAAACCATGTGGAGGAAAAGAGTGAGCTATGACCCACCCTCAGAAACGCCAAGATAGTGGAGGAAAACAGGTATAGCGAGCAGCCGGTAGAAGCTGCCCTCATTGCCGACTCACGTGCTATTTGCTACTAACCCACGTTGTTTTCAGCGGCATTTCCTCCACCACATTTAGGTGTAAATATATGTAATGTTTATAGATGAGACTGTGATACAAGATAGCAAACACGCCTAAAAATAATCAGAAATTAAAATGAAAGATGTATAAACTAGTATCAACTAGAAGGAATATCATTTGACTTAGAAGGTTTCAGCCCTCAACAAGCCTTCATAAATATGTGTATAAGACAAAAGAAGGTATTTCTACATGTAAATAACTTGCAAGGATTCTGGGACATATGTAAGACAGATTAGGTAGAGCATAGACACAAGATGACTTTTTTTCATTTTCTGATGGGAAATGTTTAGTAAAGATATAAGTGTTTTAAACAGAATTTAACAGCACCAACTAAATTCAAGTGCACTTCACATTATAATGTTGATAGTCTTAACATTTTTCATATGAAATATATTTATGCGAATTAAGTATGTTAAATGACCCAAAGCATGATCAATATTTTTAAAAACCTCTATAAGTTCTTTTCTTTATTTTAAGTAAACTGTTCTCACTTGTCCAGGTTATAAATTCTTCATTCAACAACTACAAGCACAGTGGGTAAACTGGGGAAATGGGAGAACCCTCAAGTCCACACCGGCACAATTAGAGAGACGAGGAAAGATGGGCAAAACCCACGTGCACGCCTGTGAGACGGGGCGGAGCCTGGCGACGTTTCTGGGCCAGCTAGAGCCTCTAAGGACGGAGGGAAAACGAGATGGAGAGTAACTTCGATGCGCTCGAGTTGGCGAATTAACCGGCTTCCCTAGTTTGGAGAACGCCATGACTCCATCAGTTCCCAGCTCCGCCTGAGTCTCCCTTGGGATTTGGGTCTCCAAAGCTTACCAGCCACTAAACCAAGCTCCCAGAAGCCTGTCCGTCTCAGAGGCGTTGGTCCGGCTCCTCACTGCTGTCATCTTCGCCGTGCACAGCAGCCCCTGGGGCACCCCGCAGTGTGGGCTCCCCGTTCTCTCTTGTCACGCAGGAGACTCACGTGAGCACGGGCAGAGGCGGACCACCATGGCCGACCGCGATGGAAAGTCAGACAGCCACGACCCGGCAGGCAGGTGCCGGGCCCAGGCAGCGCTGCGGGCAGCAGCATGTGCTGAGAAAAGCCGCCAGGATGGCTCTCGAGACTCGCAGCCGGAGCCCTCACTCACGTCGGGCACTGTGCTGGCCCTGTGCAGGGTGGTTCTTCACAGCCACTCCAGCTCGCTCATCTGCTGGCTTTTCCAGAACTGGCATGCCGCACTCAGAGTAAGGCGAGCTGCTTGGGTTGTGGGCCATGGCCTCTGTGTGCGTGGATCTGGGTCAGTCGATGAATCCCGAACATTCCCCGCTGGGAAAAACAGATTCCCGCTCAGCAGACTCACGCTAATTCTAAGCACATTGAGAGGTATTTGTTAGAACTGCAGCTAAGGCAGGGGTGCTGTCAGGGCCTGGCGTCCTGTGCCATGGGGCATCGCACTCCTTCCGTCCTTGGTCATCCACAGTCCCTCCAGGCACAGAATTCTGTAGTGGGAGGCGCCGGGCCTTGAGTTTCGACATTGGACCCAGACGACAAGGTGAGTGGTGGAAATGTGTTTGACCTTTGCTAGTGTCTACATCTGAGTCCAAATCCTCTCCGCCAGCACTGCTCAGAGAACCGTGCACGGCACATACCCCCAGAGTCCGTCTAGAGCCCCAGTCTGGTTCTTTGCAAATGAATATTAGCATTCTCCTCTCCTAGGTTTATTACGAGGTATCAGCTCAACACCCTCCCTGATCGTCCCTGGCACGTGACCGGCTGCCAGTGGGTTTTACCCCAGCGAGAGTCCCCGCTGCGCTGTTTGCTGCCGACACTCAGCCGCATCTGGTGGCCTGGCAGGGTGACTCTGTCAGGAGACTGTGTGCTTCAGGAACTGGGGAGCCCTCCGGGAAAGAGCTCCTACAGAATGAGCCTGTCAGGCGAGCTCGGCCTGAGAAGAAAAGCCCCTGTTATCTGAGCAAAAGCCTGGCTCTGACCCTGGCCGCCCCTCCCCACACCCCCAGCTCAGCCCCTGCCTGTGAACTGGTTCAGAGTCCCGGGGAGAAGGAGGCTCTGACCAGCCAGAGAGGGCTGTGTTCTCTGAAGACGTCTGGCTCGCCCTCTGTGTTTCTTCCCCTTCTCTTTCCACGCACTCATGAGCCCGGGAAGGGTCCTGCTGGCCCAGTCACCTGAGAGTCTTTGTTCCCAGATGGTGGGTCGCCTTAGTAAGCCCAACTCGGAGACGCCTGACCTGGTTCTGTGTGCAAACGCCTTGCACAAAGTCGGCCCCTGGCCCCCTCAGCCCCCCAGGTCTGCCTTCCTTGAGTGAGCAGAGATTACGTGACCTCTGCAGGGGCTTGGCTCTCCCAGCCGGAACACGCAAGTCCGGTTCCGATTCCGGTAACAGGCGCGTTCCCTGGGCGCCGCTGCGCCACGGTCCCCCACCCCTCCCAACAAGGAGACAGACGCCCAGTAGCTCAGGACCCTTCTCGGGATTAGCCTCGGGGACCGGCCCAGACACGATGGGCACGCTCCGGGGCGCTTTCAGTTTGACAGAGGAAGTTCTTACATCTGGTGCGCTCAGAAACGCATCTTACCCTTCCACACTGAGGCCGCCCTCGGCCATGTCTGGGGGCAGACAACAAACACTCGTTCCTTCCAGCCCCACCACCGCTGGTTTTTCAGATTGTGCTGTCTGACCAGCCGTCTGGCAATGACAGGAGTGTTCGTGTCTGCACTACAGACGTGACGGCCGGCCGTTGTGCTCGGGACACCTGCAACGGTGAGCACGGACGATGAGCTGGTTTTCCAAGTAATTCATTTCAGCAAGACTGCCATGGTGCATCGTGCATAGCTGGGTAACCATACCTCTGCAAACGAGGCTCCTGTATCGTTTAGTGCACGCGTGATAACCCCGCGGTCTGAGCTCTGGACCCCGGCAGTGCAATTCCACTCTCTTTGGAAGCCTCAAATCCTAACCAATTTGAATCTATCAGTAGGAAGTTTATAGACTGTTCTAACAAAAGCAGCTCCATACAACTGGCAAACAACCTCGAGGGGAGCTAGTTCTCTTAACTGTACGCAGCACCAGCAGGTGGCATGGTGGCTAAGGTGCTGGACTCTTACATGGTCAACCATGGTTTGAGTCCCAGATCCAGCAGCTTGAAAAGTTACAGTGGCATGTGTATGTACATGCCCAAAATCCCAAGAGAAGAATGGAGGAGAAGGGGCTATGGTGTGGCCATTTCCTCTATGGGACAACTTCTCACTTTCCTTCTCTCTGTCTCTCTCAGGTAATAAATGAATTAAGTTAACCGTAGGTAAGTTGTTTTAAGGTTCATCACCTACAAGCCTGAAAACGCCGAAGGATAAACACTAGTTTAGTTTTCTCCACGTTTGTAAAGACCGTCTAAAGCTCCTTAGTTCCCCAGGGCACTTCCAGCCGGGCTGGCCCCTGCACACCTGCCCATCCCCCTCTCGCCACAGAAGACATTAGGGGCCACCCTTGCTTTAGCTCCTCAAAGCCGAAGTGACTCATCCAGTGAAAGCATTTCTCCACACCCAGACAAGCTCAGATACTTCATCGCTGACCGCGTGTTTGAGCAGACGTACTCCTGTTACACACACGGTTCTCAGAAGACTGCACGTCGGGAAGACTAGACAGCATTCAAAGCCTGACTCGGTTTCAGGGTGCACAGACACGGACAGACTTACGGGTCTCGCCCTCGACGTTTTCACTCAGCGGTCTCAGGGCACAGAAACCTATGTTTTTATGAGCCCAAGGGGACCCTAATTCTTGGAATTCACTTGGAGAAAACCTGAATTAGAAAAAGTAACTTTGGTTTTTTAATTATATCGATTGGAAAGGCTTAATAACTTGTTGGCCAGGTAGAAGCAAAATGAAAGGAACTGCAGCCTTTCAATAAACGTGAGCTGAATGAAGGGGACTTCCTCCGGTCTTCAGCTTTCTCTTGAAACTTCAGATCTCTTACATTCTGCAGGGATAGGGTCACGTCGTCCCCAGGAACGTACATGGTCACCTCCTCAATTCCATCCCGGACCAGTCACCCAGGCACCCTCCTGCCCCAGGGTCACGAGCAGGACCCATAATTCACAGCCACAAATCATTGCTTCTCACGTCTGTGCCCGTTCTGATGACGGCTTCCCGACAGCCATCAACAGGTCCGGCCCGGCTATGACTCGCATCGGAGAGGAGCCACGCCTATCTGCGTGGACTGTGATTCTGCTCTGATGCCAACCTCGAGATTTTAAAGCTCTCACACATAATAATAATGAACCCTTGGGAGGCAGCAAGCCGATGACAGGTAAGAAAAGCTTGAACATTAAACATGAGATTAGAAAGCTCGTGGGTTACTGAAACCTTTATTCCTATCTAAAGCTCCCAAAGGTTGTCTTGCTTCTAGAACATATCATTTTACGCCTCCAGGGACAAATCCATTTGACACTTATTTGTCACCTACAAATCAATTGATGAACCAAGCACACTAAGAGGGTTTTAGAGCCTTCAAAATTGAGGCTAACTTGAGCAGGAGTCGCAATGGATGTTGAGGAACCGGGAAAAGGGAAGCCCCGAGAGTCGGTCAATACAGTGAGTTTTAGACAGAGCAGGGGTAGCGTGATCAGCCCAGCTGCAGCAGCAAACTCGGCGTCCACTGGGTAGATAAAGATTTGAAAAGGCAGGACACTGTATTTGAGCATTAGGCATTTTGAAGGGCACAGTGGTGAGAGACCCAGGCAGCAACAATCTCCCCAGATGGACATGCATTAGGGCCCCAGTGGAGATTAGGGCCTGGGACCAGCCACTACTGTGGTGGAGGTGGCTGGATCCAATACAGCCACCTTCATAGTTCAAGTCCCGGGCCCAGTGGCTTGAGAAACATGCTGGGCACATATGTGTGTGTACAAAATCCCCAGAGCAGAATGGAGGGGAGAAGGGATTGTGGTGTGGCCATCCTCCTGGGAAGTATTGTCTCACTTTCTCTCTCTCACTTCTTGGTGAGAGCAATACAACAACACAACAACACAACAACAGTAATACTGGGGCTAATGACATGGTGGAGAATGCAATGTAGTTCTGCTTTTAGGTTTTGGGTTTTTTTTAATTTTTTTTTAGAGAGAGAGATTTTTGTTATAAGGTACATGTGCTCATAGAAGAGACAGAGAGACAGAAAGCAAGAAGTTACCCTCCCGCAGGGGGGTAGCCACACCGCAATCCCTTCTTTATTCTTCTGTCAGCATCTTGGGCGTGCACGCACATGCGCCTGGCTTGAGCTTCAATCCGCCGGGTCCTGGGCTCGAACTGCAGTTGACTACATGTGAGTCCAGGGACACAACATTTACACCAGCCGTTGGTCCCGTATTTGGTTTTAAAGAAGGCAATGCGTGGCCATCCCCCCAGCAGGGTGATCTCTCACTTTCTCTCTCTATCTCTCTGTGTGTCTCCAGCAAGCACATGTGCCCTATAGCAAAAACCTCTCTAAGAAAAAAAAAAAAAAAGAAGAAGAAAGAAAGACAAAGACAAAGACAAAGACAAAGACAAAGACAAAGACAAAGACAAAGACAAAGACAAAGACAAAGAGACAAACAGCGAAGGCGACATAGGGCTGAGCAATGCAGACGTGGGCAGGCAGCCGGCTGGGCATGGTAGAGGGTGCGGCAGGCAGAATGCTGACTCGGGTGCAGAGCTTCCCAGACCCGGGCCGCGTTGTCACAGGCTGTGCAGCAGCACCAAGGCTGACTGACAGCGACGCCACAGGTCAGGAAGCCTTGGCTACGGGAACCGCTCCATCCCGAGGCCACAGTCTGGGCTGGGCGGTGGCTGGGGAGGTGGGAGGCGGCTGGAATGAAATCCCTGCTCTGACCGAGCTGGCGTGGGAACTGCTGCCACAGCCAACCACAGCCTTGGGCCCCTTCTGCATTGGCTCACCCAGACAGCGGAGCCACACCACAGGACAATGGGACCACACCTCGGGACAACGGGGCCACACCACGGGACTATGGGCCCACACCTCGGGACAACAGGGCCACACCTCAGGACGGCAGGGCCACGGGGCGGCGGGGCCACATCTCAGGATGGCGGGGCCACACCTCTGGACAGCGGGGCCACACAATGGGAGGGCGGGGCCACACCTTGGGGCTGCGGGGTCACACCTCAGAACGGTGGGGCCATGGGGTGGCGGGGCCACACCTCGGGACTATGGGGCCACACCACGGGACTATGGGCCCACACCTCAGGACGGCGGGGCCACACCTTGGGGCTGCGGGGTCACACCTCAGGGCACGAAGGTTCTGTTGTGCGAACATCAGCCACACTCTAAAAGACGCGTCTGCACCCTCATGGGCTTCCCATCCAGATCTGCCACCACCTTTGCTTTAGACTTCGGCGGCGCATCAAAGACAAGCCTCCCAAGGAGCTGGGAGGGCCAGGTTACACGGAGAACCTAATAGCGTGTCAAGCCCCCCGAGGGACTCTCCTCCTTTCCTGCCACTTCTCTGGTCTGACCATACGAAGAAAAGAGGCTTGTACAGGCCCGGCATGGCCAGCATTTCAGAGGCGAAGATAAAACCGCTGTCTCCCTCTCTCTCCCTCTCTCTGTCTCACTCTGTTCCTCTCTGGTCAAATTTAAATAAATATATAAAGTTAAATGAAATAATCCTTTATAAATAAAACATAGCAGAAAATACGTCATGCCTTTTCCGGCAGCCCGACGGGGTGGACGAGGAAGAGGGCGAGCTGAGCAGCAGCGCAAGGAGCCGCAGGTCCGCAGGCCCAGGGCGAGCCGAAGAGGCCTTGAGCATCCCGCGTCGTTGGACTCTCCGGCTTAACGCGTGGTGGTCAAGTGGCCTTTTCTTGCTTTACAACATCTGGATGTGGTGGAGATCAAGCCTGGCACCCGGGGGTCAGTGACGAGGTGCTTCTGTGATCCAGGGGAAAGGTCCCATGGCCAGCCTGCAGCGGGAGCAGGGGGACCACAGCGTGCGAAGACGCCAGTGACATGGTCAGTGTTCACTGGGCCCAGGAGTGAGCAAGGTTCAGGAGTGACAAGAGGCAGAGGACAAGGAGGATGTGCCACTCACGCCTCTGAGCCCAGATTTTCTTCTCTGTAAACGGGGTATATTATCGTAGCAGGGTTACATCGCAGGCTTGTTGTAAAGATCGGATAGGAACAATGGAAGTACATTGTAAATGGAAACCTCTATAAAAATGTTTGTTAGAAGACAGCGCCTCACTGCTGTGCACTGGGAGTCAGATACCGGCTGACTCCAGTTCACGTCCCCGCCACAGCAGCACACACCTGCACGCACACCTGCACACCTGTCCAAAACCCGGCGCGGTGGAGGAAAGCAAGTCCCTGCGTGGTCATGTGCTCTCACTCGCTGGCACCCTCCGGCAAATAAACATAGGTTCTAAAAAGGTGTTGGGGGGAATTTTTCCTGTAAATCTCAATTTTTCATCAACCGAAACGGAGTGGTGGCCCTGTCCTCCGGCTGCGACGCTCCAGGGCTCTCCGATGCTCTGGACAAGGTGGGAAGAAGCCAGCCGGTGCGTTAGGGTGAAGCGGGAAGACAAGCCAGCGCATGGCCACTACTGTTTCCAAGACGAGCTAATTCCGCCCTGTGCTCCTCAGGGGATAGGCAGCCTCTCCCCATGCCACAGCGACCTCTGTGGCCTGTCCCTATGCCAGGCCGGGCATGGGGACGCGATGAGGACTGGACCCTAGATGACCTTCTTGTGCTCTCAGACTCCTTCATGTTCCTTCGATCTAGACGTCCGACTCGTTCTAAAGAAACCTCACTCCTCCCCCAGACTGCAGCCGGCGAGCCTTCCGGCAGGCCCTCCCATCCTGACCTGGGCGTTCCAGAGTCCTGTCCCTTCTTCCTCCAAACCTGTCCACACTTCCGTAGTTCCCAGTGGTGGCAGTGAGATCTAGCCCTGCATCAGCATCTCCCAGAGGACACGCACAGCAAATTCACTGTGGCGCGCTACGTCAGCACAGTGAGGGCCAGTCAGGGCACGGTGGTTCCGGCAGGCGGATCCCACGTGGCCAGCTGCATGGTTCAAGTGCCAGCCCTGGCCACCTGAGAAACGCTGAGCGTGTGCCTGAAACCCTGGCAGGAGGGGGACCTGGAGAAAGGGGTGGTGGCATAGCCATCGCCCGCGGCGTGGGATCTCTCACTTTCTCTGGCATTCTCGTCCTCTCTCTCTGTTTCTCCTGGCAAGCATGCACAACCTCTGGAAACTAGGTTAAAATTAAATCACATTAGTGATTATAGTTGTCTGTTATATTAATCCCTCATTTATTTATCCACAAAATGTAAATCAAAGAAATTGTTTAACACTCTAACCTTGGTTTTGATAGACAAACTATTCTATAATAATTCAGGGACAAGACTATTCCAGGTGTTTCCAGGGTTCCTTTCATCCTTAGGCCGGCCTTGACCCTTGCATGATCCCTTCTCTGCCAGGAGCAACATGCTCCTCAAGTTTCTGTTTCAGGAAATAAAATGCACAAAACATTAAATTGCTTAGCATTTCTCTCCAGGGTCAACTGCTTGCTGCCACCATGATCACAGACAAATACATATTGGGGACACTTTCAGGCTGGAGATAGAACTTTCTGCATGGCGGTCCCTCCTCAAGGTTCTCGTTTTTCACTCTGATTTCAGCTGAAAGTGCAAAGCCACCAGCTCTTCCTGCCTTTGCAACTACCTCTTGGCTAGCAGCAGTAGTGAAAAGTTAGAATCCACACGAGAAGAGCAAGCTTCTATTCAGAAAACCATGGCAGCAGAGCGTCTTTAAGAAAACCAGTACTTCAGCCAAGCAGAGTAACACACACGCACACACTAGAATTGAGGGAAATAACTGTTCTAATCTTGTCCCAATTCTTTCGTAAGGATAACATCCGTTTCCATTTTTTTCCAAGTATAGAGCTTCTTATTGTTTCCAGTTCTTTAACTTTCCTCTGTGTCTCCAGAACCACACAGTTCACCACTGCTTTGCATAGGGGAGGCAAAACCAAAACACGACATTCCAGGGCAGGGTCCCGTGGGGCCTTGAGAAGTTTATGTCTCTCTGGAAACTCTGAGCATCTTTTGCCCAGCTGAGGAGAACCTCTGCTTCCCCTTAGCAGCGTTAAACATGCTTCGATCTTGCCCTGCAGCTTCGCCCACAGTTATCTGAGGTTTTCCTGAGTAATGGAAGAGCAGAGTGACATTTAAGGTGGGGCAAAGCGCCACTTTCCAGGAGACATTTAACAAGAGCTCCTGCTCAGAAACCCAAACACAGTTTCAGTGCTGCTCGTTGTGGGCTCTCCGTTAGAAGCGCTTTCTGCAGTAACACTTGGCATCTACGTCACACTTTAAAACAGAAAACAAATTGCTCCTCAATGAACTCTTTCTTGGGAAGTCAGTTAGATAGAATATAGTTTATAGATATAAAACCAAGAAACGAGCAGGTTAGATTGCAATTCCGATGTACGCCGTGCTGCCCGATATCCCGGACCACCAAACCTTCCGTCTGTCAGCATAATTTTATTCAAGAGCATGACTGCATTCGTCTGTTTCAAATTCATAACGCACCAACCACGACGTGACTTTGGGTTCCTTCACTCCAAAAGCACCTACTGATTCCCGAGTGACCGTCTAGACTTCTGTAGTCCCTCTTTACCCAGTAAGTAACGCTTGGTCTAGCTTAGTGGTGAGCTAACTACATCCCTGGCCCTGTTTTTGTAAATAAGGTTTTATTGGAAAACGGCCACACCCATCCGTGCACGGAGTGTCTGCGACTGCACTGGCACTGCGACAGCAAGCTGAGACTGAAGCTTCTCTCACGAGCCGTGAGGGAGATCAGACGCCGTCTGTCCGGAATATTCTCCATGTGGTCCCTGACAGATTGAGCTTGCTGACTGCTGTTCCAGCTCAGCCATCCCCAGACACAGGGACCTCCTGACCACCCTCCTGTGCTCCGGAGCTTCGGCGCCAGCGAGCCGGCCGGGCACAGCACAGGACTCCGCGTCGCCAGCAGCCATTCAGGCGATGGGTGGCAACATCCCACTGGAGAATGCTGTTCCAGGGCTGCAGTTTAACAGTAGTCAAGGGCAGTGCCCATGAAGTGAGATCAAGGAAAACTTCCTGGAGATGGCAGTTATCTTCGATTGCTGCTTCATTTGGGTCATTAGGAAGAACATCCAGAATTTATCCCAGGCGGTAGAGAAAATAGCGTGGAGTCATCACGCGGGTGGGAAGGGACAGGCCATGTGAAGAGCATCGTAAACAGACAGGCTACTCGTGCCAGGAAAGGCTTCCTTCGCGTGGAATTGGATCCAAGCAGTAGACGCCCCTGCGGCCTACTGAAAAGCATTTCCCACAGATGAATGGTGTAAGATCCTTGTTTCCAGTGGGTCTGCCCTGGCCCAGCGGGGCACATAACCTCTGGTAAACAGGAGGACATTTACAACGGAGCAACTGCTCATTACCGCAGCTCACTCACAGGCGGGGTGCCAGGCTCTTGATTGTCCGGTCTTGTTTGTTTCCTTTGCTCTCTGCCCTCTCCATTTATCTTTCAAATGCAGAGTAGAAGGGAGGGTATTGGGAGTTAGGGCTAGGGTACAGACTTAGAGCGACGGTTAGCCTCCTGGGCAGGGTTCTCCCCCAGGGCTTGTTGCAACTCGGACAGTTGGGTCCTTCCCCAGAGTCTGTGGCTTGGTAGATCTGGATTGGGCTGGAAATTTGCATGTTTTAAAAGTGTGTTCATTTATTTCCTCTCTGAGAGGTACCCCGCGAGGTCTCCATGCCACGACCCACCCTAGTCTCTCCCAGAGCTCACGGGCTGTCATCTGAAGCATACAGGGGGGGGCTTCGATGTGAGCCTCCATGTGGGCCAGGCGTGCCAGCTCTGCATGGCCACCTGGACCCTGGGCCCTGGCATTTGCGTTTCTAACGAGCCCTGCTGAGGCTGTAGCTATTGTTCCAGAAAGTTCTGCTCTATCGGGTAGACCAGTGGCTGGGAAGTGGGATCCCACAGCACACTCGCAAAGAGGCTTGGCACGGCGGGGCCCCCTGTAGCTGTGAGCCTGACGGACCAGCAAAACCCACATTGTGCTCCAGCTTCGACTAGAGGGTGTACCTGAGCTTCAGCTGAGAACCATAAGATCATAGCATCAGAGATAATCATAGGACAGACCTCTCATTTTACAGACTAGGTGGAGAGACAAATTCAGAGCAGTTACGTGGCTTAACTGCATCCACTTCTATGGACAACCCAAAGGGCACATCCCACAGGAGGCACCTGCCAGCTAAAACCAGGGACACTGCGCACTTGGAAAGCAGGTAAACTAGTACTACGCTACATCCCCCTGCGGTTACCGAGCCGTCCACAAACGGGAGCAGTGTGTGGACCATCATCTCAGTAGTCATGACGACAAGGAAATCCTCATTGAAAAGAGACCCACATTGCAGGAATAGCACATAAATAAATAAATAAAAATTTAAAAAAGCAAAACCAAAAAAACCTCAGATCAAAAATCAGTTTCAGCTCTTGAATAAATGGTTCAAAACTTATGACTATATTACCTCATGCCTTGAAAAGGCATTGCCGCTATGACTGTATTTTATTTCGTTCCTCACGAGTTTGCTAAATTTCACATGCAAGGAAACTGAATCTGGATTCAGGCCCAAGCCCTGTTCCCTGATTATGGGTAAATGACAGCTCAGGTAACAGCTACAATTGATTGAGAGTGACTTCCGAGCAAAGATGCCCTTAGCTACCTCTGGGCTCCAGGACACTTGGAAATAAGTCAGGTATGGCTTCTCGTCAGCTGGTGCTAGCAGTCTGCAGATACGTGTCCGCATTCAGGGTAATGGGCTTCGACAGAGTGAAAGCCACTGGAAAACAGCTACACATCCTACTGTAAGAGGCTGTTTAACTACTTGTTCCCCAAGGGGCCACCAATCAGCAGCACATTATTTTAGCTTAACGTGTGGGATGTATCAGGCTTTTGTTCTGTTTTGGTTTGTTTTATTTTCTGTTTGTTTAGCTGACACTCTCTGTTTTTCATTTGTCTTTCAAATGTAGAGTAAAAAGGATCCATTTCCTTGTCCAGCCTCATGTCATATGTAGATAAAAATGAATTAATCTTTAATGAGGCAGAAAGTGAGTTATATAAAAGCAATTTCCTTCCAGGCTTTACACGACGGTTCTTGTTCATTTCATTGGGTTCATCAACCAAATGGTTATTTATTCATACATCCATCCAGCGTCTCTCAGTGAACACTGCTATGCAGAAGGCATTGTGACAGACTGGGGCTGGGCTCCCCCCATGTGATTACTGGAAAGGAGGAAAGAGCACACAAGCACCCCTCCTCCACTACACGCAGTTCGAGTCCCATCCCCGCCTACACACCTTTCTGTTAACCATCGCACCAAACGAGACAAAGTCCACTCTTCAGTCATTTTTCAAAGGGGTGAAATAAAGGGTTTCATCTTTAGAAAATTCTAGGTATTATGGAACATTTTGTTTTTTATAAACACGATTTTTCTGTGCCTTGGTGTTCTTTCCGTGACCTTAAGTAACTCCAGCATTCGGACCTCTCTACCACGAACTCCTCAGGAGGGGTCAGGTGTAGCTGCTGCTACTTGACTACTTCCCCAGAATGAAGTCCACCTCCGTAAAGGCTACGATTATTAAAGACGAACTTGAGGGGCGGGCTTTCTGTCGGGGTCTGCTGGGAGCCGTGACAGCCCCCAGTGAACTCCCTCTTTTCCGAGGACACTGAGCTACACCACTGGGGTGACCCCTCGGAGCCCGCCCGCTGTGAGCCATCACTTCGCGTGTGCTCGAAGACTCAGGGCAGAGTGTAGCGTGTGCCTTTCTCATCGATGTCAGGAGACCAGGGTACTGCGTGGTCAGGGCCACTTCGGCTGGGAGGGCGCTGACTCAGGAGTGCTCCCAGGGGTGGCCTTGGGAAGCAAATATTCCCTGGGAAGTGTGGTCAGCGGAAAAGCATCCACGGAATCAATGAAAAAATCACAAAATCAAACCTTCAGGTAGCGACCTTACTGAACCTCCAGGTAGCGACCTTACTGAACCCTCAGGTAGCGACCTTACTGAACCTCCAGGTAGCGACCTTACTGAACCCTCAGGTAGCGACCTTACTGAACCTTCAGGTAGCGACCTTACTGAACCTTCAGGTAGCAACCTTACTAAACCTTCAGGTAGCGACCTTACTAAACCTTCAGGTAGCGACCTTACTAAACCCTCAGGTAGCGACCTTACTGAACCTTCAGGTAGCGACCTTACTGAACCCTCAGGTAGCGACCTTACTAAAAGGTTAACATTTCTGAACCCAATATGGTTGGATGTAACATTTTTGCTGCTGTTTTTGTTTGTTTTTGTCAGATGTTTATAAATATCTCTTAATGTTACCTAATCCAGCCTTGGTAGGGAGGATGTCTACTCTTCAGAGAGCTGTAGAGATCGTTGCTAAGAACTGCTCGCTAGCTTGGCCATCAGCGTCGAGGCTCGCGGACGGCAGCGGATGGTGGTAACGGCAGCAGCGCCAGCCCTCGCAGAGCGGAGACAGGCTTGCTCAGCTGCCGCCGCACCGCGTGGGCATTTCAGGGTTGGCCTGGGCGGTGGGGAGAGTTCATCTGGCTCTGACATTAGACAGTGCCCCACTAAATACTGCCTTTTCTTGCAGATAGCTCGGAGTGGCAGCTCCTCACACTCGGGTACAAAGAACAAAGAACACGCCGCACAGCCTCTGCACCGAAGCACCGAACATGCTCCCAAAACGGGAACGACGGAGAGGAAAAGGAGGGCAGGAAGATGATGCAGAAGGACAACTTTCAGTTTTACAACGAACCAAATCCTAACATGAGAAAGACAATGCTCACATCAGAAGCTGAATGTCTAACAGGTTTAGACCTAGCATCATCACGGACGGCAACATTTAAGCTTAAGGACAGAAGCCCAGCATTTCCTGTCCCTTCAAGGCATCTGTTCAGGTGGTTTGTAAGGATTCCGGGTTTGCAGCAAGCAGGGAGGCGGGTGGGTGTGGTTGGCGCTCCGGACAGGGCCGCGGAATGTGCCCCTCACCGAGGACTAAATCACCGGTTTCCAGTTTCCGTGGCCAAGCCTGGAAGGCAGGGCTCAGCAGAGAGAGGACTGAACTGCGGCTCTGTACTCTCTGCAACTCGGCGCCACTCTGCAGGGGCCGGCACATGGTGGCCGGGGTGGCCCGGGTGGCCGTAAAACGAAGCAGTGAGTGTCCGTGTCTCGGCGGAGGTGGTGGGGACAGGCAGGAGCCCTGAGAGACAAGGCCCCCAGGAAAAGGGAGGGGACGCCCTGATGTGTCCACCGTTGCCAAATCCTGGCGGTAACCTGGAGTGTGAGCCAGCGTGGCGCATGGGGAAGCATCAAGAACACCGAGGTGCTCCGAACTCCAGCCTGAGACCCGACAGGCACGTGACCGAGAACGACTTCCCTGCAGGGCCCTGAAGCGCCACTCAGCCCCTCACTGTTTCCATCTCGGTCTT